>NC_059113.1:3190000-3490000 GCF_020740685.1 Jaculus jaculus | reverse complement strand
TACCTGCATGAGCATGGGTGAAGGGTTATTTACTAAAGAACATGTCATTTACTGCTGAAGAAAGTGTCTCTTTTTCACTCCTAGCAACCCTTAACCAACACTCACTACTCAGGGAAGGACGAGGGCCTCACACCCTCTTCCACCATGCATGACAGAAAGGTCATTTTATCTTCTGTGAGTCTCAGTCTTAGGAAAATGGTGCAGGGTGCACTGTTGGGACTTAGTAATGAAAAGAATTCTTTTACCTAAGCCTCAATTTCAGACGCCCACATGCCAGGAACTGTAAACAGACTGTGATTGCTCCATGTAGCTTGGATGAACATCCAGCCAGACACAGTTATGGGAGGAATGGGTTTATCTCAAGCTTACAGATCTAATGTGTTTGCCTTGTATCTACAACATACCATGTAAGTGATGTGCTGCTGTGCATGTCAATGTAACTATTATCATTGTAACTTTGCCACTGCAGTGTGTGGTCCTTGGAGCATCATGGCGAAGTGATAAGAGCCCCATATATGATCTGTTCTGTAACTCTGAACTGTGCCCTTTCTTATAGCATGAAGTCAGCCATAACGATACATAAACGAACTCCCATGGTTTCATGCCTATACAGCTTTATTTATGAGTAATAAATTTGAATATCTTTATATACCAAAAAGCATTATTTCTATTATTTTTCCCAACTGTATGAAAATATAGAGATTATTCTTGGTTGAAGGCTGTGCAAAAATAGAAAATAGTTAAGACTGAGACTTTAGTCTATAGTTTTCTGACTCCTAGTATATATAAACACCAAGACAATTATATTACTGCTTGATTGGTATTATAATAGGGAAAATGTTAGCACTATTTAAGACAATGTCTGTTTATTTATTAAAACATGGTTACTGTATGTAGCCTACACTGGCGTGGAGCCCACAGTCTTCAGCCTTGGCCTAGTATGTGTGGGATTACAGGTGTCTGCCACCATAATTGGCTCCTAAGACTCATGTATGTGTGAATATGTTTATTTATTTATTCTTTATTGATGTGCAAGGGAAGGGAGGGAGGGAGAAGGAATACAATATGATATGAATAATAGAGAATAAGTGCACCAGGGCCTCTGCCACTGCCACTGGACTCCATATGCATCTGGCTACACATAGGAACCGGGATTCAAACTCCAGGCCATCAGGCTTTGCTAGTGCCTTTAACCACTGAACCATCTCTATAACCCCTCTTAAGATTCTTACTATGAAATATTTTAATTAAAAAAAAATCTTTCTGGGCAGGGGAGATGGCTCAGCAGTCAAGATCTTGCTCCACTGAAGCACAAGGAAGTTTGATTCCCCTAGATCTCTTGTAAAAAGCTGGACGTGGCTACACATGTCTAAACTCATGTCCATGGGGACAGAGGCCAGAGGATTGCTGGGCTCATTGATGGACAGTGGCTCCAGTTGAGGGAGAGGTCCAGGCTCAAAGAAGTATGAGATGAGCTAAAGGAGACCACCCAGTCAGTGTTCTTCTGTGCCCACAGCACATGCACGCATGGGGCACATCAGCACACACACACCACACCATATTCTATGCATATGCGTACAAGTTTTTTTTTAAACTAATTTCTAAAAATGAAAACATTACAAGTGTATGAACACTTACTTGAAGGTGAATGTGATGAACTGACTGGACCAAATAAGGAAATGTCGTAATTTCTCAGTAATCACTATTGTCATGCATATACTTCATTTTTGCCCTTCCTGGCTGCGAATTATTTTCTAATCAGTGTCCATTTGACTTCTTGTTCTTCATATTTACCTGAGTAGCCAGCTTGGGGATGGACTTCGTTTTAGTCACTGAAATGAGCTGAGGTCCACATCTAGGCTAAACCTTCTTGCAGTCTCTCCGCACCTTGCTCAGTATGAAGCCCATTGTTGTTTTAGGGTTCATGTGCAGTGGAAGGGGATGAAAGGGAATGAGCAGAGGTCCTTCAGTTGTTATTTTGGGGATACAAAGTCTCATTACTGATGTACAGTACCATGATCAGTTTATGTGGTACGCTGGAGGTTGAACCCAGGGTTTCGTGCAGGCACTCTCCATTGAACCATATCTCTGGCTCCCAAAGTCCTTCAATTTCATTATATACTTCTAAATAGGTTTCCATTTTGGGTCAGTTTGTGTTCCTAAAAGGCTTTCTGTGGACCTCTTTCGCAAACGACCACATCTTCAAGTTTTCTACCCATATGAATGCACGCCCATTAACAGTAAAGAAAATACCTCTGAGAAGGCTAGGACACCCAAGGAGCAGTCCTCCTTCATTTGTTCATATGTAGGGGGCAGTTTTTGGATATTTCACTAAACAGTGAAAAACAAAAAAAAACAAAGGAAAGTTATTTTTCTTCTCAGTAGTAAAAGTGAGGACTTTTAAGAAAGCCTTTCCGTAAGTTAGTACTGTAGGAAGCTGCCTCTTAAAAGATATAGATACCTTTAAAAGAGAGAAAGAGATGGAGCTAGGATGGAAGAATCCTGCAGGGTTGGAGAAAGCTGTAACTTAAAACCATATAGTCTGTTGCTGACAAATCCTAGTACCAGAATTTGGTGACCTCCCACAGTTCACTGTTGGTCAGAGACGCCCCCAGCACAATACAGGCCTTTGCCAAAGCACTTGGCTTCCCACCAGTACTAAATAGTCTGGCCCTATTGCTGAGGACACCACAGGCTGTGGTCACAGGACATTGAGAAATCATGCTGGAATTGACATGAAAGCCAGCCCTGCTAGCGGCTCTCAGTGCTGGAAAGTGCTCTGCGAGCTGCTGTAAGATAAAGATCACCAACATTGTGAACGAGCAGTGGATCCTGCAGGCTACGGAATCCACCAGCCAAACCAGAGGCACCAGTAGTGCTCCAGTGCCTGACAGGTTGTGGGTGAGTCACCACTCCCTGGATGGGAAGCCTGTTCAGGGGAGAGGTTAATTCCAGGTACAAGAACCAAGTTAGAAGCCTGTGGCTTGGAAGGTTGTACGGGGAAGTTCCACTGGTTAGCTAAAAGGAGAGGCTATGCTTGTCAAACACTCTCATAAATGTCTGTGTTCATCCCCTTTGATCCATGCTGCGCTCTCTCCTGTTTAGAGAACCTGCTTTTTTTTTTTTTTTTTCCCCTCAGATTGTGGTGAATATCAGAGTGATCCCATCAGAATGGCAAGAAAAGAAAGCCCATGCCAAACAGGAGATGAGATGAGATGAGATGAGGCGTCTGCCAGGGCCCAGAAGATGTCACAGTGCAGATTAGCTGTGAGTGCTGCTCTCAGGGCTGGCCCGAGACGGTGGAGGGGCTGTAAACTCACCAGAGGTTGTCTAGATCTGACCTCTGAAGGAGCCTTACACACTCCACGGCACAGGGACACTGGGAGCTGGGGTAGAAAGCATGTAGGAGCCACAGGGTGGGAACATGAATTCTAAGGCATTATCTTCACCACAGGGACTGACTGGTGCTTTTACGATCCCACAGTGATGATGGTGATCCCATTGAAAATGAATGAGGGCCGGGGAGGGCAACCTGATGGAAATACGACCAATTTACAGTACGTCCATATATTCAAGTTCCCAATAAAGTTATTGAAAACACTTAAAGATTGTGTGCTCATTAACTTTTTAAATCAATCTGCATTTTTAGGGAATTGTTCACTTTGAGATACAGTGCTGTTTTATGTGTGAGACTGGGCATTAATTTTTAAAGTCACATTTTGACATATAACCTACAAATAACACTAGGCACACATTTTAAATGTTTTATGCATTTTGAAAATGTATAGATTCCTGCAGTCCCTTCCTAATTAAGATAAAGAGATAGAGTATGTCTTTTTTCCTGAAAGTTCCTCCATGTTACTTTCCAGTGAAACTATCTACAGGAAATCACTGATCTAACTCTATTAGCATAGCTTAGTTTGATGATTGCAGAATCTCATGTGATTAGAATCATAAAATATGTAGTCATTTGTGCTTGATCTCTATCAGAGACAGTTTATCTGCAGTTCTTTTTTTTTTTTTTTTTCCTTCAGTGTTTCGAGGTAGGGCCTTATTCTAGTCTAGGCAAACCTGGAATTCACTATGTAGTCTCAGGCTGGCCTCAAACTCACAGTGATTCTCCTACCTTCGCCTCCCGAGTGCTGGGATTAAAGGTGTGCAGCACCATGCCTGACTCATTCCTGTTTTAAAAAATTTATTTATTTGAGAGGGAGACAGTGTGAATATATGGTCATACAAAGGTCTCTTGCCACTACAAATGAACTCCAAATATATGTGCCAGTTTGTATGTCTACTGCTTAGCTATCTCTCCAGCCCTCTTGTCTTTAATGCACATATATGTGTGTGCTTGTGTGTGTGTGTGTGTGAATATTATTGAGGCCAGAAGACAGTGTTTCTTTTGGGGGGGGACAGGGTCTCACTGGCCTGGAGATCACCAATTAGGTTAAACTTGGCTGGCCAGCAAGCCCTAGGGCTTCTCCTGTCTCTGCCTCCTCAGCACTGGGAATATAAGCCCATTCTACCATGTCTGATATTTTGTGTGAGTACTGGGGATCAAATACAGGTCGTCGTGTTTGAGAAGCAAGTACTTTATCCTGTAGGTTTCTTTTATTAAACTGAAGACTTTCTAGTTTCTGTCTGGATTACTGAAAGGTTTAGTCATTAATGGGTTGGTTGAATTTTGTCAAGTATAATTTCTTATCTATAGAGAAAATGATGGTTTTTCTTCCTTTCATATTTGGTAAATTTATCTCAAATATTAACTTCAAATGCTAAATTAAAGTCTTATATAGTAGTGTTTCATTCATTATTATTTATTTAACATTTTACATATTTACTTACACAGGGTGAAGAATTTTTCTGTCTATGCTCATGAAATACTGGTCTGATTTTCTTTGCTTAATGTATTTCTTTCAGGCTTCTGTGTTAATGTTGTACTGACTTCACAAAGTAAATTGGTTGTTCTGTTTCTCTGAAAGGTTTTGATTATAATAATTTTATCATTCCTAAACATTTGATAAAATTCATCAACAAAATCATCTTTATAGTGAGTTTTTTATTAAATGAAATAGTGTAGTTTTCATTCTGTTGCTGTGATAAAATACCTGACAAAAACAGCTTAAAGAAGGAAAGGTTAGAGAGGGTCCAGTTTGTCATGGCATCGAATGTAATGCAGTTGGAGTTAAGGTGGCCGCTCACAGATGTGTGCAGTCACAAAACAGGCTGGGGCTAAGCTGGCTTCATCCTTTTCTCCTTAGTCTTTATTTTCTCCATGTTTGGCATTTTCATACATATTCATGATACTTGTGTATAATGTATTTTGCTCTTCCTCCCAATTATCCATTCTTGTCCCCTCTCCCTCCCATTGACACCATCCCTCCCTCAGTAATCCCCATCTTACATTTCAAACCTTTTTAGAAATTACCCACTGAGTTAAGTTAGGGAGCTAGCCTATCATAAGAGCCAGCTTATTACTTGTGAAAAAGGGAGCTTACTGTGGCTCCACCACAGTGAATCTGACCCCGCATTTTCTGTGACCTTTAGCATCTCTCGGAGGTATGGGTTCTAATGGACCCATCCCCATCAGTGTTGATGTACTGAGAAAACCACAGCTCTAGGGATTAATGAGTGTGAGAACCAGCCCTGCCTCCTTTCCCTCTGGCTCAGTCTGAGACCTCATCTGTACTGCTCACAGTGAAGGAAGACGAGTCTCCCTCAGTCAGTCTGAGATCTCATCTGTACTGCCCACAGTGAAGGAAGACGAGTCTCCCTCAGTCAGTCTGAGATCTCATCTGTACTGCCCACAGTGAAGGAAGACGAGTCTCCCTCAGTCAGTCTGAGATCTCATCTGTACTGCTCACAGTGAAGGAAGACGAGTCTCCCTCAGTCAGTCTGAGATCTCATCTGTACTGCCCACAGTGAAGGAAGGCGAGTCTCCCTCAGTCAGTCAGATCTCATCTGTACTGCTCACAGTGAAGGAAGACGAGTCTCCCTCAGTCAGTCTGAGATCTCATCTGTACTGCCCACAGTGAAGGAAGACGAGTCTCCCTCAGTCAGTCAGATCTCATCTGTACTGCTCACAGTGAAGGAAGACGAGTCTCCTTCAGTCAGTCTGAGACCTCATGTGTACTGCTCACAGTGAAGGAAGACGAGTCTCCCTCAGTCAGTCTGAGATCTCATCTGTACTGCCCACAGTGAAGGAAGACGAGTCTCCCTCAGTCAGTCTGAGCTCTCATCTGTACTGCCCACAGTGAAGGAAGACGAGTCTCCCTCAGTCAGTCTGAGACCTCATGTGTACTGCTCACAGTGAAGGAAGACGAGTCTCCTTCAGTCAGTCTGAGACCTCATGTGTACTGCTCACAGTGAAGGAAGACGAGTCTCCCTCAGTCAGTCTGAGCTCTCATCTGTACTGCCCACAGTGAAGGAAGACGAGTCTCCCTCAGTCAGTCTGAGATCTCATCTGTACTGCCCACAGTGAAGGAAGACGAGTCTCCCTCAGTCAGTCTGAGCTCTCATCTGTACTGCCCACAGTGAAGGAAGACGAGTCTCCCTCATTCATTCTGAGCTCTCATCTGTACTGCCCACAGTGAAGGAAGACGAGTCTCCCTCAGTCAGTCTGAGATCTCATCTGTACTGCCCACAGTGAAGGAAGGCGAGTCTCCCTCAGTCAGTCAGATCTCATCTGTACTGCTCACAGTGAAGGAAGACGAGTCTCCCTCAGTCAGTCTGAGATCTCATCTGTACTGCCCACAGTGAAGGAAGACGAGTCTCCCTCAGTCAGTCTGAGCTCTCATCTGTACTGCCCACAGTGAAGGAAGACGAGTCTCCTTCAGTCAGTCTGAGACCTCATGTGTACTGCTCACAGTGAAGGAAGACGAGTCTCCCTCAGTCAGTCTGAGACCTCATGTGTACTGCTCACAGTGAAGGAAGACGAGTCTCCCTCAGTCAGTCTGAGCTCTCATCTGTACTGCTCACAGTGAAGGAAGACGAGTCTCCCTCAGTCAGTCTGAGATCTCATCTGTACTGCCCACAGTGAAGGAAGACGAGTCTCCCTCAGTCAGTCTGAGCTCTCATCTGTACTGCCCACAGTGAAGGAAGACGAGTCTCCCTCAGTCAGTCTGAGCTCTCATCTGTACTGCCCACAGTGAAGGAAGACGAGTCTCCCTCAGTCAGTCTGAGATCTCATCTGTACTGCCCACAGTGAAGGAAGACGAGTCTCCTTCAGTCAGTCTGAGACCTCATGTGTACTGCTCACAGTGAAGGAAGACGAGTCTCCCTCAGTCAGTCTGAGATCTCATCTGTACTGCCCACAGTGAAGGAAGACGAGTCTCCCTCAGTCAGTCTGAGATCTCATCTGTACTGCCCACAGTGAAGGAAGACGAGTCTCCCTCAGTCAGTCTGAGCTCTCATCTGTACTGCCCACAGTGAAGGAAGACGAGTCTCCCTCAGTCAGTCTGAGATCTCATCTGTACTGCCCACAGTGAAGGAAGATGAGTCTCCCTCAGTCAGTCTGAGCTCTCATCTGTACTGCCCACAGTGAAGGAAGACGAGTCTCCCTCAGTCAGTCTGAGATCTCATCTGTACTGCCCACAGTCAAGAGAGGGGTTTCCTTCAGTCAGTCTGAGCTCTCATCTGTACTGCCCACAGTGAAGGAAGACGAGTCTCCCTCAGTCAGTCTGAGATCTCATCTGTACTGCCCACAGTGAAGGAAGACGAGTCTCCCTCAGTCAGTCTGAGCTCTCATCTGTACTGCCCACAGTGAAGGAAGATGAGTCTCCCTCAGTCAGTCTGAGCTCTCATCTGTACTGCCCACAGTGAAGGAAGACGAGTCTCCCTCAGTCAGTCTGAGATCTCATCTGTACTGCCCACAGTGAAGAAAGATGAGTCTCCCTCAGTCAGTCAGATCTCATCTGTAGACACGCTGCCCACAGTGTAGGAAGATGAGACTGACTGAGGGAGACCCAGTACCTAATACCTGGTTTCTCTGCCTTAGAAAGGTCATGCTTGTCAATAATTTCTTAGCCTTGTAACATTATGGTTTTTTTTTTTTTTTTTTTTTTTTTGGTTTTTTTGAGGTAGGGTCTCACTCTGGTTGACCTGGAATTAACTCTGTCATCTCAGGGTGGCCTTGAACCCATGACAGTCCTCCTACCTCTGCCTCCCGAGTGTTGGGATTAAAGGCGTGCGCCACCACGCCCGGCTAACAGTATGGTTTTTAGAGGCTCAGTTCATTTGCTATATAAGTATTTTCTTGGAGACAAGCATTTTTTGTATTATCAGTTCTGTGATCCTTTTCTAAATATAACTAAAGAGTAATAAAAATGTCAATCAGTGAAGATCAAATGAGAATATATATTTGAAAAGTCTGAAACTTACTGAGTGCTTGAGGAAGATGCTTTCATTAAGATGGCTTACTAATTTTCAAAATGTATTCTGAGCTGGGTGTGGTGACATACACCTTTAATCCCAGCACTTAGGAGACCAATGTAGGTGCCTTGCTGGGAGTATAAGGCCCTCTGGGACTATATAGTAGCCTGGGGTAGAGTGAGACCCTACCTTGAAACAAAAACAACACAAAAACTATTCTGTCTTTCTGCTTCTAAATAGCATAGCTACATTGATTTCCTAGAGATTTTGATGACTTCTTTTCTAATTGAGATGATTTGAAGTTGGAATGTCCAGGCCAGTGTTAATGATTTAGTATTACCTTATTAAACGTACATATCTTTTTGCTCCTTTGTTATTTTAACAAAGTAATGAAATCCATGATTTTTATTTTTTTTTTATTTTTGTGATCCCTTTTGTATTAAATTATAGAAGTAAAGGGTAGTGGTTGATTTAAGTGCTTACTGTAGTTTGAGAACTCCTTGCCTATGCTTTTTTTTCCTTGCCTATACTTTTGTTATTTAATTTCCTAAACATATAATTATAATTTCTAAGTTGATTAATTTTCTTTTTTTTAATGTTTTAGCTTGCTGTTAGTACCAGAAGTGCTCACATCATCAGGAAAATAATTTTGAAGATATATTTTGCTGAACGGACAACTGAGAACAATTTTACGAATGGGATGAACACGCTCCAGTTGACTGACTACCTGCTGAAATTTGAATGTTAATATTACCCATCTGGTACAGTTTCCTAGTGATGTACCTACTCTCACAAAACCCTATTTCAGCGTACTTGTCTTGATTAAAGAATTCAAAGTGGAGTACCGCAAACTTGATATGGATAATAAAAAGAAAGACAAGGACAAATCAGATGATAGAATGGCACGACCTAGTGGTCGGTCAGGACACGGCACTCGAGGAGCTGGGTCTTCGTCATCTGGAGTTTTGATGGTTGGACCTAACTTTAGAGTTGGAAAAAAAATTGGATGTGGCAATTTTGGAGAATTAAGATTAGGTAAGACTGTTTATTCTACTATATGAGGAACAATCTTTTAAATGGAATGTACCTTTTAATAAAGATGATTTATTTAGTTTTTATATGGTAATTGTAGAGATTTCACATGTTGGAAATTTCTTAGGCATTTTTATTTTTGTTTCTATAAAAAAAATCCCTAATTTAGGAATGTCTGCTTGTTTAAGGTTAACCATTCTTTTTCTTGAGAACAAGAAATAGAAAGATAAAAGGCCAAGCTCAGTGAATTAGCTTCCATTAAGGCTTTTCCAAATTTGTTCCTTGGGGAAGCTAATTAAGGTTCCATTTTCATATTTAGAACATTTAGTAACTGATCACTTTAAATCGTTATGTATCACTGTATTAGTTAGGATTTTGTAGAGGGCCAGAGTTGATAGAATGAATATGTATTGTCTACTTTTCAAAAGTCCAAAGTGTCTTCTGTGATTCAAGGCAGTCTCTTAACTCTGACTTCTGTAATGTCAAATACAAATTACATACTTTCAGCATATAATGGCACAGAATAAATATTCCTATTCCCAAAGAGAGAAATAGAAATATAACGTGGAACGATTGAATTAGAGCAAGATTGAGAGTCTACAGTACAGACACCAAATCCTGCAGCTCCAAGTGCAGCATCTGAGACTAATGATGGGTGGACCATCGGTTGCAAAGAGCTTGGGCAGCTGCTGCTGAGGCACATATGACTCTTCTTGACTGATGTCCCACGGTCCTGCATCTCCAACTCCTGGGGTCTCCATGTCAACTTGGGCTTTATTTCCACAGCCTCATACAGTGACCTCTTAGGATCTCCTTGAAGGGAACCAACGCTATCACATACTGCCATTCCTGGCCTCAGTGGCTCTCTGAAACTGGAGCAAGATGCCATGGTCTCAGTCTTGTGTCATTCATGCCTATCAAACCAGGGACATGAAGATGATGCTCTCATCTCCTACTGCCCACGAGCGACGCAGCCTTGCTCCCACGTGAACGCTACCATGGCACCTGTGTGTCTTGGTTACTATGTCGAAACATTTTTAGGCCTTTGCTTTTTCTTTTTTTTTATATTTTTTTAAAGTTTTTATTTATTTATTTGAGAGCGACGGACACAGAGAGAAAGACAGATAGAGGGAGAGAGAAAGAATGGGCGCGCCAGGGCTTCTGCAAACCAACTCCAGATGCGTGCGCCCCCTTGTGCATCTGGCTAACGTGGGACATGGGGAACCGAGCCTCGAACTGGGGTCCTTAGGCTTCACAGGCAAGCGCTTAACCGCTAAGCCATCTCTCCAGCCCGGCCTTTGCTTTTTCAATTTTATTTTATCTTATTTTTTATTTGTAATACTGTAGATTGGTAAGTGCTGTCTCAGGCTGTTGCTTTCTAATAGCTTCCTTCTGTAGCTTTCTTCTTTCAACACAATTTCCAGGGCTGGAGAGATGGTCCAGTGGTTAGGGTGCTTGCTTGCCAATCTTAACGACCTGGGTCTGTTTCCCCAATACCCATGTAAAACCAGATGCTCAAAGAGGCACATGCATCTATGAGTTCATTTGCACTGGCTGGAGGCCCTGGCATGCCCATTTTCTCTGTTTGTCTCTCTTCTATCTCTCTCTGCTTGCAAATAAATAAATATTTTTTTTTCAAAATTAAAAAATTACCATTCTCTTAAGTTAGTGTTTTCAGTGGGAGGGGTCTTAGGTGGAAGGGGTCTTGCTCTCAGCCTACCTTTTCTCCTTATCTCTTCAGGGTTTATAGTTGCTTTCTCAGCACCAACATATTCATCATGGGAAATCTCAAACCATCTCCATTCTGTGGGGCACAGTTTTCCTTTCTTTTTGTTCTGCTTCTTGCTCTCTTACTTACAGACCTGGATAAAGAAAATTGAGATGTAACCATTACCCAGCCTGATTGATGGGCTATCTCAAAATTTCTGTTGGCAAATGAATTATTTTTCAGTTATAATTTAACCTCATTTAAGTTCTCAGGAAGCAGGTAAAATGCAGCCAGATTTTTATTTTTTTTTTGCAAGAGTGTACCATGTGCTGGCTGTAGTCTGTTTCTTGTGAAGAGTCCTTGTTTCCCTCTGCGACCTCATGAGCCAGGCCTCCTCTTTACATGTTTCTCTCAGCATTCTCATTTTCCAGACTCGTGTCAGAATAGCTCCATAGCTCTGCTGACAGTACTCTAGGTATGCTCTAGCTAAAAGTTCTGACCTGTTCTACACAAACCAATTCTAAAGGTATATGTGTCACATGGTCATAGCAACAATTCCATTTCTTGGTGCCAGTTTTCTGTAATAAATACTTTGTTGTTGCTTTGACTGAATACCTGACAAGAATCAGCTTAAAGAAGGAAAGGGTTTTATCTGGTTTATAGGTATTTTTTTCCTTTCAAAATTATTTTTTTAACTTTTTATTGACAGCCTCCATAAATGCAAACAATATACCATGATCATAATCTCCTCCTGTCACCCCCTTTCTGTACCCCCCCCATGGCTTCTTTTTTTACAACCATTTTCTCTTCTACTTATTTATTTATTTATTTTTGTCATGATTTTTTTTTTCCTTCCTATCATGCAGGTCTTGTATATAGGTAGTGTCAGCCAATGTGAGGCCCTGCATACCACGGCTACTTTGTATCTGGAAGACAGTGTTACAAAGCACTCCTCCCCTTCCTTGCCTCTCACACTCTTTCCACCAGATCTGCAGCTTTGTAGGGTGCGACAGAGATGTCTCATTTACTTCTGAACACTCCGCTGTCTCGTCTTCTCAGCACGTTGATGAGTTTTGAGTTTCGCAGTCACTGCTGGCGCAGAGTTTTCTTTTGAGGAGGTGTGTTGCAATCCGTCAGAGAGACTGTGGCAGCAGGAGCAGGAAGCTGTTCAGTCACGCTGCCTCCGTAGTCAGGGAGAAAGAGTGAGGGACAGTGGGGCCTGGCTATGAAACCTTAGGGCTCACTCTCAGTGACCACTTCCTTCTGCAAGGATTCACCTCCTAAAGCTTTCCACAACCTTCCCTAACAGCACCGCCAGCTGGGGACGAAGTGTTCAAGCACTTGAACCTGTGGGGGTGTTTCACACGCAACCCCGCGCCATTGAGGAGGAACAAGCAGAGCGGCATGGCTGTATAGGAAATAGTACTGGATATGTTCAGGCCGCTGTCAGTAGACCATGAAGAGTACAAACTTGTGAAATTAAAAAAAGTGGTTGCACAGTTTTTCCAAGATCCAGTCCACCTGCTGGAAATAAATTCACTTTGGGGGCTGGGGAGATAACTCAGTCAGTCCAATGCCCGCCTCGCAAGCATGAGGACCTGATTTAAATCTGTACCACCCACATAAAACGTGGGGTGCGTTGGCTGGTGCCTGTGTGATGGAGTCAGGAGAATCCCTCAGAGTCACGGATGAGTAGCCTGATTGGTAAGCTTCGGGCCTGTGAGCACCCTGCCTCGAAGGAAGATGGCTGGCATTTCTGAAGCTGTCACCTGAGCTTGTCCTCTAGCCACCACATACATGGGTGTGTTGACATACTTACACACATGCCAAAAAATCTGCTTGTATGTTTATCTGAATGATTTCTTAATATCTTGTAAAACATCATAGTTTGAGGTAGCTGTTTTGTTAGTTTTGTGTTGCTAATGCCCATGAAATACTTGAGTGAAGCAAGCTAATAAAAGACAGCAACTTGCTTTGTACCTAGTTGTGACATGACGTAGCTGGCAGACTCTTAACATGTAGCAGGGGCTGGAATACTTGAACGGTGGATGCTTTGCATCCTATTTATGAAAGACACTGAATTGGATAGTTTGAAATCTCTAAGCTGTTTATGACTTGAGTTAGAAAAAGTAGATTGTTTACTTTTTGTTTAACTTTGAGAATAGTTATCCAATACTTTAACGCTGATAATATATTGGAAAAATGGTCACTTAAATACTCAGGGCTTCAAAGTCTTTAGTTTTAATGTTTGTATTATTCATACATTCTAGTTTATTGTATTAAATTTGAGCATAATATACATGTTTACATAATATCAACATTTACTTTGGCCCTATCCCTTTTTTTCAGAGAATTTATTTCAAAATAACTATATGCACATAAACTACATGGACACTTGGTGGACCAATTTAAACAGAACAGTGTGAGAAAATGTATAAACCATGTACTGAAATTCCACTGTATATTGAAAAACAGTGAAACACTCCTTTGTTTTGTAGTCTATGAATAAAGATAGAAGTAGTTTTTTAGTATATCTAATCTATAGGTATTATATACATGTGTCATAGTTACATACATATGTTTGCATATTTTATATATTTATAACTTAGCTCAAGTCAGTAACAAGTTGATTTATATGTTAGTGCTTTATATATTCATTAGTATTTTACATTTACACACATGAACATACAGAGCTAAATGGTCATTTTGGTCTTTCTTATTCATATATTCTAAGGGGGTGTTTTATAATACTTTCCAGGGACCTCATTTTTTTGTATTTTAGAACATATTAGAAGCATTATTCTTTATCTGCCTGGATGAGAAAATTATAATGCTAGAAAAGTTGGTATATCTTCTTAAAGAACTTAACACCTTGGGAATATCTTGAACATTTGGTTACCTGTACTGAAATCTTTGTCTTGTTGGCATTTGAGTAAGCAAAAATACAAGGTTTACAACATGTTGTAACTAAGTCATTTTCAAAGTAGTTGCTTAGACATATTTTTTTCTTTTTCATAAAACACTGTCTCTCATCTTGTAGGACATTAAAAACTTCTCAGTGCTTTGGTACCTTGCTGTTGTAATCCTGTATACAATTCAAAATATTGATGCAGGATTTTGAGGCTGAGCGGGGGTCCCTCAGATCTTTTAACCCCAATTTTTGGGTCCTTACTCTGTTTAACAAAGAATTGATAAAAATGAACTTGAAGGACAAATTATGAATTCTTCTGAATTATGAGATTTATTCTGGGGAAATTGGTATCTAGGACAAGGCTTAGGCAGTTACACATGCTCGTGGAAGACAGGACCTAGAAGCGCATGCCAGACTATTTAGAAGAAGTGTACACTTGGTGGAGTGGAGCATAGAAGCCTCAGCCCTCGCCTCGAGGTAAGAGTGTAGTGATGCACTCAGAGCTTAAGGAAGGATAACCGAGGGGAAGCGCCGAAGCAGAGAGCAGGGAAATGAACATAAGAGTCAAGAGAGTCATTGTACACATGGCAGACAGTCATAACCAAGTGAGGAGGTGCTGGAGGCAGAATCCATGAGGAATGAACAGAGTACTTTAACAGGCACCCTCCCCCAGCAGGCTGGTTGAGGGAAGAGATCTTTACCACCACTTAGATGAAAGAAACACGGTCAGGTCCTTCAGGTAGATAATTACCCTTTTCCCCTTCAAATAAAAGACCAGAGAGGATTAAGAAATAGTGAAGGACTCAGAGATCAAAGAACAATCCCATGTGTAATCAAAGTGAGAAGCTGAGCCAAAGAGAGCTGTGGGTGGAAGGCAGGCAGGGATACCCAAGCCGGGTGAGCTGCTGGGGAGGAGCGCGAGCTGGGTCATGTGATCCTCCTCTGTATGGATCAGATATCCAGTCAGGGTGAACCTTATCATCAGACTCCAGTACTTAAAGAGACACTGACTGGCTGGGCTGATGCAGAGAAGCTGAATTGAGAAAGAAGCAGGAGATTCCTGCTGACCAGTGTGCTGGCAGCCATCTTGGAGAGGACAGGGTCAGAAAGGAGTTCTGTCTGTCATTGACAGAAAGGCATCTCATTGTTGCCACTTTGGACTTCTGTCCCTGACTAAACAGCCTGTTAAAAGGTACCATAGTCCCTTTTCTCTTTAAATTTCCAAATATCCTAAGGGGAGTCAGTAGTATCCACCATTAGAAAATACTTTACAGGTAATTAGTATATATATATTTAAAGCAAAACAAAGTCTGGAGAGATGGCTTAGCATTTAAGGCACTTGCTTGGGAAGCCAAAGGACCCAGGTTCAATTCCCCAGGACCCACATAGCCAGATGCACAAGGTGGCTCAGGCATCTGGATTTTCTTTGTAGAGGCTGGAGGCCTTGTGCATCCATTCTTTTTCTCTTTCTTTCTCAAATAAATAAATAAATAATAAAATATTTAAAAAGACTGGTAAACTTTGAGTTAATATTTAAATCAATGTATTAAGCATGTTTATTGATATTAACTGTAAATAGTTATTTGTGGTTTTATTTCATTCCTACGTCTTATTGGCAAAGCTTCTCTTCTTCCTGTTTATACTTTTGTAGCTTAAACTTAATATGAATCCCCAGAGATGTTTTTCATGTATACTAAATGACACCAAACATAGCAAGCCAAGATAACAGGATTGTGGGCTGGGGAAATAGCTCAGTGGGTAAAACATTTGCCATACAATCATGGGCACCTGAGTTCAGATCCCCAGAACCCATTTAAAACTGAGCCACACCAATGGCAAGATAGGGTCATGATGGAGAAAGAAGACTCCCTGGAAGCTAGCCTGGTGTGCCCAGGGTGACCTTGGCTCTAGTTAGGTGGAAGGTGAGGATCTTACATGTGTATCTGCACCCATACCTGTCCACATGCAAAAGAGTTTCTTTCTTTTTTTTTTCCCTTGAGGTTGGGTCTCACTTTAGCCCAGGCTGACCTGTAATTCAATATATGGTCTCAGGGTGGCCTTGAACTCATGGCAGTCCTCCTACCTCTGCCTCCCAAGTGCTTGGATTAAAGTCATGCACCACCACACCCAGCTGCAAAAGATTTTTAAAAGGTTATAGTTGTGCTTTTTAAGTTTTCTTCTATGTAGTATGGTCTTTGAATTTCTCATAAAACCTGTTTGTAGGCAAGCCTGTGCCTCATGGAGTTGGCTCATTCTTAGAGGTAAAGATTCCAGGGGAGGCATACCTTTGATATGCAAATTAACCTGGTAACAACTCTACCTAATTGATCCTTGCCATGCCAACTCTAGAACAAAGGTCACTGAGATGAAGAGGACTGGCTGACCTTACTCCCTTCTCTGAAAACTGTAAGGGCCTTGGCCAAAACTTGCCTTTTGCTCCTGTATTCTACCACCAAACCCAGATAGGGAGCTTTTCTTATGACCCTCCATGCCATTTAGTGTGACCCCTTAAGATCTGGAAACGAGATGAGCTGTTTTCCTGAGCCTTTCTGTTTTCTTGAGGCTGCTCATGACTGACTATCACACAAAAGAACACAAAACTAGATTTATATATTGCTCTGTGAGTTTCCAAATCTGAAATAAAATACTGAACTTTTTGAAACCGGGAGCTAGGCTAACATTGGGTGCTGGGGTGTTCCCTGCCCAGAATTCATGTCTGTTGATTACCAAAGAATTGGCAATCCATACTAAAGAAAATGATTTTTATATCAGAACATTTTCTTCGAATATCACATGGATATGAGGGGGAAAGGGCTGAATAAGAAGGGAAGGTAAAGCGTGGAGAGGGGAAATGCGTCAGTCACATGGTCCAGAAGCCCATTTAAGCAAACATGGGCCTTATATATGCAATGAGAGAAGGGGTTTAAAAATGTGCACTTCCCAAGAAATCCAAAGGTAAAATCACTAGTGAAAAGTGTCCCTTCCAACTCCTGTTATAAGCATACATGTAATGTCTGAATAGATGGATGCAAGAAGGACAAAATATTAATTACTAAGTTTATTTAAGGGTAAGTCACAAATTGTGGGGTTTATTTAAGGGAGCTTGGGGTCTAGGAAGGTAGTAAACACTTGGGAAGTAAAAAGCACCCTGTCATGTGGAAACACTATAGTTCATAAGAGTCATTTAAGAGAAATTGAGATCTTCCAAAAAAGACCGGATGAGAGTTGAGAACACATGGGAAGTTGAACTTAGGTGGACAGAGGGGCCGGGAGCACACACACGGTTTCCGCCACGTGCTCTCCTGAAGAGGGAGAGCATCAGAGCAGAGCGCAAGAAGTCCAGAGAGAAATGAGTGACGAAGGTTCTGCTCATGGTCACCCTGGGTTTAGAGTTCACAGGTAACAAACAAGTATACACTTAGCAACCGCACCCACGTGGTAGATTTGGAGAAAAGAGAAAAATCATGCGTGTAATTAAAGTGAGAAGGTACACAAACAATAAAGCAGAGACAAGTGAAAATGTTCATTCAGATCAAGAACCAATGCAGTGCTGTCCCACGGGCAGAGTCACGTGTCTGAGCAGCTTGGGAAGGGCCAGAGAGCTGCACACATCCCTGGGGTCCCGGTCAGAGAGGGGAGTGGTTGACAGGCCACGGCCTTTTTAGCATCAGATTCAGTATATAAAGGGAAGATCAGACTGGCTGGTAAATTTTGTGGGTGGATTTCAGAGTGAGCCCACCTTAACCATTTTATTTAGATAGTGTACTTTGTGGTGGGCAGCAGGCGGCAATGTGGGGCAGTCTCAATCAGACATTTTTGTTCTTGTGCCAGGGAGAGGTGGCATGTGAGCTGGTACCTCCTGGTTCTCTTTGAGCCTCAATTCCTCATTGAAGCTGCCTTTGCCCTATCCTGCTTCAATATTTTGAAAACTATTTAGGTAGATGTAATTAGTGTATTGGTTACTTTCATTTTGCTGTGAACCAGAAGTGTATGGAAGGAAATGGGTTTAATTTAGCTACAGTTTCAAGAGGAGGTTTCATGGTGGGAGTGGAAGCTGGTGTCATTGTTCTTTTATGGGCAAGCAAGTAGCAGAGCAAAATGTGGATGGAGCTGGGCTAGAGCTCCTCAAGGCCTGACCCTAGTGCCAAACTTCCTCCAGCAAGGCTCTCTTTCCTAAAGGTTCCACAGCGCTCCTCAGTAATGTCACCAGCTGGGGATCAAGTATCCAAGCACATAGCCTCTGGGCGGTATTTTACATACAGACCACCGCAGTGAGTATCAGAATAGAGCTTACTGTCCACATTGAGTTTTTAAAATGATGCTACTTAGCATAACTATGAGTGTTTTTTCTCTCTCTTATTCCTTTTTATGCAGTAAGGGTAAAATTTAGAAAAGTACTGTAATATTTGTGTGAATACACATTATAAAGGTGGCAATCTATCTGAGGTTGAAATCTTATAAGCTTTGCTGCCATTAATCAGCTGCTGTACGAAAGGAGGTTAAAGGACAATTGTAGAAAAATGTAATAGATAAAAATTAATTGCCTGTTTTGTTGTCAGTAGCTAATGTTGATCAGGGCAGGTTATTCTCACAGTTTAAAAACAAACAAACCTGACATTTTTCTACTTCATTTCAGAAGAAATTTAAGCTAATTGAAAAACAAAGTGGAAATTCAGAAATTCTGTTTGCTATTTTTTCTACTTCATTCTTAAATATACTTGTGAAGACACATGTTAATTCATATGTTAAGTTGCCTTTATGTACTTATTAATTCTAAAACTCCATGTTATTCTCCTTGGTCTGTAGATTACAATCATTGATTATGGCATATGCAATGATGACTAATTGATTTGAATTCTTTTTGTTTTTTTGAGGTAGGGTTTTGCTGTAGTCCAGGCTGACCTTGAAAGTCACTGTGTAGTCTCAGGGTGGCCTTGAACTCACAGTGATCCTCTTATCTCTGCCTCCCAGTGCTGGGATTAAAGGTGGGTACCACCATGCCTGGCTGATTTAAATTCTTGACATGCCAATGATTTTAACTTTCTCTTTAGATTTGTCATTTACTTGCTCCTTGCTTATAATGTTTCTTTCAACATTTAGAAATTTAAAATATTTCATGTAACCAATTCTGTATGAAACCTTTTGATGTTTTATATTTTCTTCTGCTCAGAGAGGCCTCTATATCTTGGGATGAGAGTTTTTCTTATTTTATACCTTATATTTAACTCTTAAAGTAGTTAAAATGATTTTAGTCTTACAATGGGGTATTAATAACTGTTTTTTTCCTCAAAATAGTAAGCTAGTTTGTTTTGACCTAATTATTGATGGGTTTTCTTATTTAATTGAATTTTAATATATTTTCGATTTTCTGTCTATTCGATATTTATTTAATTAGACGTGAGCTCCAATAAGATTGCATTCCATAATAATGAAGGATTTAAAATATGGTAGATATGAGGAATTTTTTATTTCTATTGTTATGTAGGTGTTCTGATTTATAATTCATTTAGTAGCATTCACTTGACTATTGCATATTTTCTCAATTCTGTGTAGTATTCCAACAAGATTAGTGTCTTTCCATTTGCATAAGTGGGATAGCATGTTTATTAAAGTACCTTCTTTGACTCAGGTGAGGTACTAAATATCATTGAATTGATAATAAATTGGACCATTTCCTTATTACTATTTTCATTTAATTGTTGGACTAAAATATTTGCTTTATTTAAATGAATTATATACTTCTTCCTGAGTAGTATAATTATAGTTATGTAAGCTAAATTAAAATTAATTAGCAGAAGCTGACGTTTTTCTTTCTTTTTTTAAGGAAAGAATTTGTACACAAATGAATATGTGGCAATTAAACTGGTGAGTGCATATTGCTTATTTAAATATTTCTTTGTGTTTTAATTATTTTCAGATCATTTACAACTTGGGGATTTATTCAACAAGGAGAAATGATACATGTATTGTTTTTTTTGTTGTTACTAAGGTACTAAAATCATCATGCCTTTCAAGTATGTGCTAATAGGTCAGTGTTTTTCTTTTCCACAAACCTCAGTTCTTTTACATTGGAAACATAGAACTGAAATTTTGAAGTGGGCCACTCCTTTTAATTTAGAGAAACATTGGTGTTTTTCTTTTCTTTTTTGGATTTTCATTTTTAAGTGGCTAAAAATTAGAAAACAATGTTTCTCTTTCTGATTCAGGCATTTGAATAAAACAAATGTCTTTAATATTTATTCAGGATCATATACTTTGAAAACATACTTCCAAGTATCTTCTCAAATTTTTTCCACTGGTACTTTATGAAGATGGTAAATCTATGGCGTGACTTTGTGAGGCTGAGAAACGTGATGTGTGGAAGAGCAGGAGAGCCAACACCCGTGGTCACGCTGGAGCCCCTGTGCCGCCATGATGGTGCAGAGTAGGGAGGCCTCTTCGGGCAGAGTGACTTTCATTTGTTGTGTCTTTGTGGCACACTTTTCTGTCTGGTGTGCCAGTCAGGTTCTCCTGTGGCTTCGCCTGCCCTTGTGCTCCATCTTCCCTTGGCCACTAGAGCATCAGCCGGCGCCCTGTGCCTGTGCTGGGAGGGCGCGTGAGTCATTGGAGGAGAGGCCGTGGAGGGGATTAACACACAACGCTGTTGAGAGGAGATGGACAGCCTCCTGCTTATGCATGTGTGTGCAGACCAGGCTTCTGTGCAGCAGATGCTGTTTGTGCTGGCGTGGGTGTTCACACGTCCAGCAAGGTCGTGCCACCATCAGGAGAGGATGGCTGTTGAATGTGGCGGTGCCTACAGGAATTCCTTCTGGTGTCCCGTCTTGACTTCACGATGTCACGTCTTGTTAGGCTTTCAGGAAGATTGTCACTGCCGCTTAGAGTTAGGTCTGCAGCTCATCAGCCATTTGAGTGAGTTTTACTCATAAGCTGTGCAGATATGAACACCCTGCCAGGAATTGATTTCTCATTTATGAGGTGTTTCACTTTTAAGATCCAAAGGGCCCAAATTAGTATACATCATGTGTATTTTAATAGCCAATGAGCTGGAGAGATGGCTCAGCAGTTAAGGCACTTGCCTGCAAACCTAAGGGCTGAAGTTCAGTGCCCCAGTACCCACATACAGCCAGATGTACAGGGTGGTATGCCTGCATCTGGAAGTCGTTAGTTAGTAGAGGCTAGAGATCCTGACCCATTCTCTATCTGCCTTTCTCACATTCTCTCTCAAATGAATAAGTAACAAAATCATTAAAAAACAGGCTACATAGAAAGTAAAATTAAAATGGGCTAGGGAAGTTAGTATGTAGGTACAAGATAAAGATGGTTCAGAATATAGGAACTAGGTGATGTTTGAATGGCTTTCCTGGTCTCTCTCTCTCCTTCAGGGCACATGCATGTACATGTTAGTGTGAGAGAATATAGTTGTGTGTGCCTGTGTGAATAGGCCAGAGGACAACCTTAGGCTTTGGTTCTCAGGGACGTCATCCACTCTTTTTGAGGCAGGGTCTCACTCTCTTGGAGCTAGTTAAGCTAGGTCATCTGGCCAGTGAGTTTCAGGGGTCCACCTGCCTCTGCCTCCCTAGTCATGGAGTTACAGGGGCACACCACCGCCCATGGCTTCTCTACATGGTGTTGGTCCTCATGCTTGTAAAACCAGCACTTTATTGACTGAGGTATCTCCCTAGCTCTCTGATTTTTAATTTTTTGCTGTATGTGTATGTACACGTGCATGCACAAGTGTGGTGGTGTAAGAGTGTATATTCTCATGGAGCACCCCTTGCTCTCACCAGATGCGTGTGCATGCCTGTGCGGTCATCGAGGGGTCTGGGTTGTCCTGCGTCATCTCCCTTCACTTGTTCTTACTTGGGCTGCAGTGATCTGGAGCTTGCTGCTCTTCTTCTTGCTTGTTTTGGTGAGCTCTGGGGACTCTTGGTTCTCTGCTTCCCCATGGACCTGGGGTTCCCCACATGTGTTTACGTGGCTGATTTTGTGGAACCTGGGATCAAACTCAAAAGGTCCCTCAGGCCTCCTCAGGTTCTCATGCTTGCCCAGGAAGTGCTCTTATGACTTAATCCCTCCAGTTCCCTGATTTTATTTGTTTGAAATTGATCCTCTTTTTTTCCATGTTCTGGCGTATCATATGGCATTGGAGTTGGGGGAGGGCGTGCCAGGATGCGAGCACGGTGGTGCTGTGCTCTGTGCTGCTGGCATGGCAGGTGTGGTGCCTGTGGACTGGGCCACTCCTGAGGCGGGCCTTTCCCGTCTGGTTCAGGCATCGCAGGGTGACCCCTGAATCCTGTCTGTTTCCCTATTGGAGCCTGTTCATCCTGTCCACACCACTGTTGCCCTTGGTAGATATCTATTAGGTCTTCTAGCATATGCCACCTTTTTGAAAAATTTGTTTTTTTTGAGGTAGAGGCTCACTCTAGCCCAGCTTAGCCTTAAACTCACAGCCATTTTCCTATCTCAGCCTCGGGAGTGCTGGGATTATAGATAGGCCTGGCCCAGGTTCTTTTGGAGACAAGATCTCTTCTAGCCTAGGCTGTCCTGGAGCTTACTATATAGTCAAGGATGACTTTAAACCACTGATCCTCTTCCTGCCTCCACCTTCCAGGTGCATGTCTCATCACAATCTGACTCACTTTTTTTTTTTTTTTGGTTAAAGTACAGTGATCAGCATTACATATACTAATTTTGTTTCTTCAGTCTGTTCTTTTGGGTAACGTGCAATGTTTTTTACATCTGTCTTTAGTATGTCAAAGTCTGGTGTATAGTCATGTTTTCCCTAAATTCATCCATAAAATATATTGAAAGGTCAGAAATATTTTTTTATTTTGGTACTTAGTTTGCTATTTTTATGTATGTGTTTTGTTTGTATTGTATTTGGTTGTAATAAGTGACAGTAATTTTTGTTTAAAATTACCATACAGGTAATAACCCCTTGAAAATGTTATATCTGTATACTTTCAGACATGTCTGGTTTTATTCTTTGGTGCAAATAAAGGCATCCTTTGATAATATAATGTTGAAAGGAATGATTCCAGTGGCTGCTTGTAGCTCTGTTACTTTTTGTAAAGATTTGTACATTTATCTGTTACTCTATTTCTGATTTATAGCTTGTTTCCAGATAGTTTGTAACTTAATCTCAGCTAACACTTACCTTTCTTATTATTTCCTCTTACCGTGCTAACCAGTTGTCCATTACTCAGGAAAATGACATATTTTGGTTATTTGGTGGTATAATAGGATTTTCTTGCCAATAAAGTACTGGAATCAAGTTAAAATAATTAAAGTAAACCAGATCAACTTCCTTATTTTTTTTTAACTTTTTGTTACTAGTGATTGAGTAAGGTCTAAATTCTGCTTCAGTTGTGATGGAGAAAGTGGCTATCTTGTGTCATATTGCGTCTTAAGATTATATTTTTCATATTACCAAATATTATAGGTAATGTAGCTCTATATGGAAGACAGCATGCGTATATATTTGTATATACTACATACACATATGTACATAAGTAGTAGGCAGGGAAGAAAGGCAAACCTTTAGCCCTTTTTTACAGGTGAGGAACTGAAAGATAGGACATTAATTAACTTGGCAGACATCACATAACTAGTTAAGTGGTAGCTTGACTAAACCCAATACAAATTAGTTTCACTATTAGCTCCTAACTACCATCCTGTCTTGCCCCTCAAGAATTAAGCTTGTTATAGTGTCTTCATAACAACTGTTATGATTCCAGTGCTTTGTTGTTGTTGTTGTTATTGTTTAGAAGTAGGTCTTACTGTAGCCCAGGCTGACCTAGAATTCACTGTGTAGTCTAAAGTTGCTCTCAAACCTACAGAGCCCCTCCTTCCTCAGTAGGCATGTGCCACCATGCCCTGCTCCGGTGGCTTTTTAATACTTTCTTTGAAACCTTTGGGTGGCAGTTCTGTCATGTTCGTCTTGGTGTAGCTTTGTCATGTAGGTTTGGCATCGTCATTGTCGTTGTGCTGCGCCTGAGGCATGCTGCTCTCACCAGGTGTCGCGCTCGCTCTTCTCTGCCCTGGCTGCCTAGACTACTGTCAAGTACATTTCAGACTTTGCTGTGTTGTTGAGATTTCTAGTGATGTGTATTTTCTGTTTTGTATTCAAAATTCATTCTGTATAGGTTTTCTATTTACCTTCTACTTCCTGTAATCTCTCTCTCTCTCGTTATATTTTCTGACAAACTGATTTCTTTAACTTTGGTGAGTACTTTTTTCATAGTTCTGTTGGTTCTTCTGATAGCTGACTTAATAGTTACGTACTTTTAGAGATGGCATCAGTATATTTTACATTGAGACCAAAGTTGATTTTATATGGATCTACAAGATGCCTAGTAGAATATTACAGTGTACAAGAGTTGACACTAAAATTGAGAACATTTGGAATTGGGGCCTACACTCATCTCAAAACTTAAATGTCTTTTGTTTATTCACTTGTTCTCTGACTAGGAGCCCATGAAATCCAGAGCACCGCAGCTACATTTGGAATACAGGTTCTACAAGCAGTTAGGATCTGGAGGTAAAGTCTCACATTAACATTTAAGTTTGGAATAATACAGATTTTCATGACAATGACTCCTTAGTTTCAAGGAATACTGTTGTAAGTTTGACTAAAGCACATCATCTTTCCTAGCACTACTTAGTAGATATTGTCTTAGTATGCATTCCTTTTCAAAAAAGAACATGAATTTGGAGCTCTTCATGTTGGAGTTAATATAAGTAGAGAACGTTGTAATAGAACTGCTTGAAGAATATGAACTGCTTTTAGTTCCCATATTAATCTTTTTCTCATTATTGTTGCTGGCATCATGTGATGGGCTGAAAAGTGGTTCTTTAAAAAAAAAAAGTCTGCATAATAATCGTAACCAATTGACAAACATTTGCGATGGCAGGAGTGTACCGGACACTGTGTGGGCAAACCCGCCTCACAGTTGCAAGTGTCTTGTCTTTATAAGCAAGGCACATAGCTATTTGGCATAGCCAGAAAAAGGGAAGAAAATATGACCATGAGGCAGAGATTGGAACGAGACGAGTGAGGTATGGAATGTTTGCAGCAGTTTCTGTGGCGGGCTTCTGGGGTTACTGCTGGTCACGGAAGCATGGTCCTGCCGTACTGCAGCCTGTGACCCTGACTGTTGTTCTAAGTCATCAAACGCGTTATAGCTTGTTACAGTAATCCTAGGAAACTAATAATCACGTAATTTTCATACCTAAGTGAGGAGTGCAGGTTTTGAGTTTGGGGGGAAATTATGGGAAATTTTTCTGCTGCGTGCCACGCTGCCTTCATGTCCCGGCTTCGCCGAGCTCCCCTTGTGCGCTCACCTTCTGCCAACTGCAGTGCTCTTGCTTGTGCAGCTTCCACGTAACACAGGTAGGGCATATTTCCCCAGACTTAATGAAATGCAGTTTCTTCATTACAACATATTTGGTGGAGTTGTCTGTTTCTTCCTGTGGCATAGAATTTTGCGTTGTTTTCCCAAGAGCATATGCAAGTGAGTAACCATTTCAGTGATAGTGAGTTTGAAATTTTGTATTAATGCATTTAGCAATATAGATTTTAAGTTTTAAAATTAATTTATTTTTTGAAAATTTCATACGTGTACATAATATATTTCGGGCACATTTACTTCCAATAACCTCTTGTCATCCTTCTACTGAACTCCTTCCCAACTGGCCCCTCTTCTACTATTCCTGCTTAGGATGCATGTCGCCACTCTATGGCTTTACAGTCTTGCACACTCCCTTCATAATACCTTGAGTCTTGGTGGGCATGTTGTAAGTCTCCTTTAGTGCTGAGCTCTCTACATCCTCTTTGAGGAGGTTTGAGTGTCCTTGGTGCCTGTTGCCATCACCTATTGCTGGTTCTCGGTTAGCCGTGAGGACAGCATGCAGGTTGCAATTGCCCCTTCCTCTGCAGTGTCTCCTGGGCTCTGGCAGATGTGGTAGAGATGGCTTGCCTTGTGCTAGGCAGTTGGCTGTCGTTTATCATACTGATGGATCTTGGTTCTCCCCAGTTCTTGCTGCCATCTGTGAGAAATAGCGGATTCTCCAAACGAGTGAGTAGTATGGATCACAGGGGCGTAGGAGGTAAACAGTCTTTCCAAAGGGCATACCTTCTCTTCTTAGCCAAAGAACAGTGGGAGCTTCTGTGACCTTCCTATCCATAGGGTTCCATCTTGGTTCTCAGAGCTAGGTGTGAATTCTCCTCTCCTGAGTGGGCCTCATATCCAGTCAGAGAATTTGATTACCTCCCTAGTCTGTGTGCCACTATAGCACAGGTGTGTACATCTTGCTCAGCTGGTTGATTTTTTTCTTTAGCTTGCAAGATCCCTCCGTGTTCACGTTGTTGGTGACCATTCTCCCGGTAGCTCACATAGCACTGTGTAGCACTATGATGGTTAGCCCTCGGGGAGCTAGCATCGTTCTCAGCTCCAGTGTGTTCGCTCCCCAGCCTGTGCTCACAGCCTGTGGTGTCTTCAGCAGTGGTGCCTTACATCTAGTTCTGGTGGGGAACCAAGGGCTTTGGCGATGGCTTGCATTATTTCGGGGCCTCATGGGTCTCCCTGACCAACAGCTCACTGTAGGGCCAATCTAATTGGGGCTCACCAGCTAGGTCCTGTGATTTTAGAGTCAAGTTATCTCCCCTTGCAAAGAGTATTTCTGCCTATTGCCCAGTTTTTATCAGGAGTCAGAGTCTCTCACTGGCCTGGATCTCACGGGTTACACTGGTTGGCCAGCAAGCTCCTAAAATCCTCCTGCCACCTCCCACTCTACATCTCTATGCTTAGTTGTATTTACCTGGGTTCTGGGCATTGAGCATGTCTCCTTATGCTTGCAAGGGCAAGTACTTTATTGACTGACGATGTTATCTTCTTACCCTGAAAAGTGGTAGATTCTTAAAGTTCATTTGAAATACAGTTAGAAGCTCTTTTGCGTTTTGAAGGTATCACTTTCCTAAGTATAATATTACATTGGCCTCTTGTTGAAATGTATTTCAAATGTTGATAAGTTTCCTTGTCCAAATTGAAAATAATACACTAAAGTTTCATCAGAATAAGCTTTTAAGCTTTATGAAGCTGTTAAGGCTATTGAAATTCTAATTAATCACATGAAAGTTTAGATTTTATTATTGGTAATAAATTTCACATTTTAAAATATATTTTAGTTTTATTTATTTATTTGAGAGAGAAAGGGGACAGAGGGCCTGTAGTCACTGAAAACAAGCTCCACACTCATGCACCATTTTGTGCATCTGGCTTCTGTGGGTTCTGGGGAATTGAACCTGGGTCCTGTGGCTTTGAGACAAGTGCCTTAATTGCTAAGCTATCTCGCCAGCCCAAATTTCACATTTTTTGCAGTAATAGTTTATTTTTATTAATATTTGCATTTATTCATTTATCTCTGTGTGTGTGTGTGTATGTGAGAGAGAGAGAGAGAGAGAGAGAGAGAGAGAGAGAGAGAGAGAGAGAGCGCGCGCGCGCGCGCACTTGAACGAGCACATGCGCACTCAAGGGAGAGAGCACGTGTGAGAGAGAGTGAATGGGAGGGGCCCTCTGAGGCCTCTTGCCACTTCACTTGTACTCCAGGCACCACGGACACCTCTTTGTGTATTCACTTTACGTGAATACCGGGTTTTGCAAACAAGCATTTTAAACTGATAAGCCATCTCCCCAGAAGTAATAGTTTATGCATTCTTTTTTTATTGCCTTTTTTTTTTTTTTTTCCGAGGTATGGTCTCACTCCAGACTAGACTGACCTGGAACTCACCATGTAGGCTCAGGGTGGCCCCAAACTCACAGTGATCCTTCTACCTCTGCCTTGAGTGCTGGGATTAAAGGCGTGCGCCACCACGCCCAGCTAGAAAGGAGCTTTGTTTTTCCCTGACCCCAAGTCTGGGGATCAAAACCTTGGCCTTCTGCATATTAGACAAGCATTCTGCCACTGAGTTACATGCCAAGCAACAAGCCTATTTCTTTTGTTTGTTTTTGTTTTTTTGAGGTAGGGTCTCACTCTAGCCCAGGCTGACCTGGAATTCACTATGTACTCGGTGGCCTCGAACTCACAGTGATCCTCCTACTTCTGCTTCCCGAGTGCTGGGATTAAAGGCGTGCGCCGCCACGTCTGTCTTCTTTTCTTTTCTTAGAACAAGATTTCATGTAGTCCAGCCTGGCCTCTGAACCTGTATCTGGGTGAGACCACCTTTGAACTCCCGACCCCTGCCTCTACATCCCGCGTGCTGGGCCCGCAGGCGTGCACTGCCACGCTGGGTTACGTGGTGCGGTGGCTTGAGCCCAGGGCCTCCTGCATGCTGGACCAGCATGCCACCAACTGAACTCTATCTCGAGCCCTCCCCAGCCCCCACTTTTTTTGTTTACCACAATATCCTAGCTGAGTTGCCTAGGTGGAACTTAGGATCTATTCCCCCAGCTTCTCAGGTCTCTGCCACCATGCTTAACATGCAGCAGTTCTGTCCTTACAGAAAGTAGCATCAAGTATTCTAATGAGCTGAGCAGAATAGGTTGGTTTTATAGACAAAGAAACGCTGAAACAAGCAGAAGCAAAGAACCAGAAGCAGACCACTCATTTCAGGGTTGATTTCCTGGCAAGTTAATGAAGACAGAGAGAGAATAGACCTGTGACTGACTGACATCAGGTTAATTTTTCTTGCATTTCTCCTAATTGCTTGTGAGGTCAGGTAACCAGGCTTGTCTTCGGTATGGCGACATAGAACTTGAGCTTGGGCATTCCATTTTGATTTTCAGTTTGTGCTGCTGGGGCCCACTGTAGGAGCCTAGTACAAAACAGTGGACCCTGTAATTTTTATTTAGAGCACTGTTGAATAGAGTTAAATGCAAGTTCTTGTCTGCTCCTAGTCATTAATGGAAAAGCACCCAGTCTTTCAAAGGTCACAATGATGTGAGCTTGTAGTTTATTGTAGATTTAGACAATTTGTAGTTCAGATTTTGCTGAGAGTTGTCATAGATGTTTTGGTATCTGTTAAATAATCTCTTAGTATAGTGCACATTTCTTCTGTTATTATGGTGAATTACTTTGATGGATTTTGGGATGATTACCCAACCTTTTATTTCTGGACTAACTCCTGAGTTATGGTACCTTATTTTCTTTTATGTATATAATATCTAAAACAGTTCCATAAGGATTTCATAGATGTTTAGTAAGTAGTGAATAAAGACAGTGATATTTAAGTTACTTCCAGTTTTGGGAGCTTTTGAAGACCTGTCTTCAAAAGATATGAAAAATACCAACCACTAAAAATTTTGGTCATTTAATAAATTGAAGCCTATTGATATCTTATTCAGAGGATTTCTTCACAGCTTTATTAGGAATGCAGGTGATGAGTCAGGAGTTAGAGGAGCTCTTTGTCAGTCTTATCATTAAAGAACTTCAAAACTCGTTTATGTTTTCACATCCTAAATATAGTTCTAACCAGCTTTGATGATCTACTTCCCTTGAACCTTGCAGACGGGAAGCATAAAACAGAAGAGTGGAAATGAGTTATTAGAACTTGTTAATTTGAGAATATAGAAATTATCAACTTTCTATGGTATTAAAAAAATAAGAATAGTACAATGGGAAGAGTTTTTAAAAGCTTGGTAGCTGAGAGCTGTTGCAAAGACCTACTTGCCAATAACTGTTAGGAAGACTCTCGATATACATTATGTATCTTAATAGTCAAAGCAGGATTCCAGCGCTGGAGTGAACTTTAGAAAGCCATTCAGTATTACTGAGCATTTTCTCAGCTTTTACATATGAGTGGATGACACATGAGAAATACCGGCTATCATAGGAGTCGCTTAAACCAAGATAGTGATTCTCAGTATCAAGGGGAAGTGGCACAAGTGTGTGATGGGTTGTGTGCGTGCACGCATGCATGCACTCCAGCAGTGTTTATACACACATGCACAGGAGAAGGTGTCTGCTTCTGGAAAACTGTTGTGCACGTTGAACTTGTTTCCGTAGCCTGGCCCCTACCATGGTCACTGCGTTTTAACCTTGCTCCCAGTGTGCTTCTAGCTGACTCATCTTCACATTTACAACTGGCTGCTCGTATGTCAGCTGGTACTGTGGAGGGCCGTGAGAGAGGGAAGGAGTGAGACAGGGAACGCTAGGCCAGACTCAGAGGCCTTCTAGGTGTTTTCTAATCTGCCATTGCAGTCGTTTGTATTCAGAATGATATGATCAGTTAGCAACAAGAATGAATCACTTTCCAAAGTTGTTTATTAAAAAAAAGGTTTTTTAAAAATTGTACTTGGAAACATTGTTCTCTTTTAAAAATTAAGAAATCATATGGCACAAAACTGTTGTAGTGAAAGAATTTCATTTTCACGATTTCTCATGATGAGTAAATATGTGAGTGAGTATTAGGTAAATTGATCACTAGACGTATTTATTGGTGATTTGTTGATTCTCAATATATAACACAGATAGCATTAGTCTTTTTCCTGTGTGTCTTGTCTTGTGGTGTGCATGTACAGGTGTGTGCATGTGAAGGCCAGAGGTAGACTTTGGGTGTCTTCTTCCATTGCTCTCCTCTGTATTTCACTGAGGTGTCACCTCTCACTTGAGGTCACACCTCGCGGGTTTGATGAGTCTTGTTAACCAGCTTGCCCCAGGGACCCCCTACCTCTGTCTCCTTTGCTGGCATTATAGGTCGCGGCCATGCCCAACCACCAGTTAAGTAGGTGCTGGGCATCTTAACTCCACTTCTCACCCTTGTGTAGTAAATGCTTTATAACTAAGCCATATCCCTAGTCTCTGATAGCAGTCTTTATACTTGGAATTAGTGTTGTTTTCTTTGGATGCATAAAGAAGTATTTGGTGTCCTAAAACAAGAGATAACATGGTCTAGTTGTTTCTTCTGTTGAGAGTCTTACCATGCTAGAAACAAACTGGGAACCTGTACTTTTATCTCACGTGCAGGGAGAGAGGATAAGAGTATGAATGAGCGCCAGGGCCTCCTCTGCAGAGGAGCTCGGGGTGCATGCTCCACGCTGGGCCTGAGGCTTTACGTGGGTCCTGGGGAATCAGACTCAGGTTGTTGGGCTTTGCAAGCAAAGCTTATTTTCTTTCTGGAAATAGCTACAAGACTTGAAATTAGAAACACTTAAATATTGTTTATTAATTTCTAGGGAAAAGGTTTCATACTTAATATGATGAATTTATTAAATGGGTTTTTCTTTTTCCCTAGATGGCATACCTCAAGTTTACTATTTTGGCCCTTGTGGTAAATACAATGCTATGGTGCTGGAACTGCTGGGACCTAGTTTGGAAGATTTATTTGACTTGTGTGATAGGACATTTTCTCTGAAAACAGTGCTCATGATAGCTATACAGCTGGTAAGTAGAGCAGTGTATCTTGAAGTTGAACCACAGCCTGGTTCATTGGTCACAATCTCCCCTCTTTTTTATAGGTCTCAGGTTGCCCGGATTTGTCCCTTAACTCCCTGTGCAGCTGAGGCCGGCCTTGTGCCCGACATGCATTGCTCACACATTTAATTGAAAAGTTCTATTCAAATTATGTGACATCTTACAGAGCATTTGACCTACCTAACACAAATATCTGTACTTTTTATGTTGTCTTTTTAGTATGCATGCATTTTAATATGACTGAGACAAGTGAATTTTGGTTATATTAAAATTAATGTCTTAACTGCTTTAAGATTTAAGTATAAGTAGGTCACTTAAGAATTGTTTCGTTGTATTTGTTTTAAGAAGTTACTTTTCTTACATGAGATGAAAACTTTGAAAGAGAGCATTCACAAGTAAGCTTTTAGTCTTGAGCATGGATTTGACCTAATCAGAGAAGCAAACTCAAGCGTCTGACGAGGTGATTTGCATTCAGCGAACCTATGGGAAAACGGTCTTAAGTGATTTCCAGCCAGCCTGGAAGTAACTGCCAATGCAAATGGGCTGCAGAAGTTCTTCCAGTTATTTTTTCTCATTGACTTATTAATTTACCAATGATGCTGGAAATATTTGAGTTACATGAAGGTTTATGTACAAGGGTAGATTTTAAAAAAGGGGAAACAGCCCTAAAGTGTAGAATTTACAGGGTGAAGTGGATAGATTATTAAAAACCATAAAATAATGCTCAGCTCTTAAAAGTATGTATTAAAAGAATCTCATGACCTGGACAATGTTCATAATATATCATTAATTAAAGCCCAGTTCATGGACTATGATCCAAGGTTTGTTGGTAGGTAAACTATAGATGGTCCTGTGAGTGCATGTTTGATTGCATTCTTAGTCTTGGTTGTTAGAAAGTAAAGCAATTATCTTATTTATAATGTTCTATTTTGTGATATTTTATATGACAAAACAGTTATAAATATGATTTTTTGTTCCTAGACTTAGAATCCAGTGTTTTTTAATTTCATGTTCTTTTTTTGAAAAAGTATTTATTTATTGATTTGAGACGGAAAGAAGGAGAGAGAGAGAGAAAAGAAGAAAGGAAAACAGGGAGAAGAGAATAAAGACAAATAATTGAAATCATAGATAGATATATATACATATAGGATTATAGGTTAACATCAGGTTAACTTTTGAAGGACTGAAACATTTTCTAAATTTTTTCCTTTTTTAATATTTTCATTGTGAAAGTTCTGTCCTGGCTTTATCTTAATTTCTTTTGGTAATCAAAACCTAAGATAACAATTCTCTTCTTTCTTTCTTTTTTTTCTTTTTAACAAACTAAGATTTCTCGTATGGAATATGTCCATTCAAAGAACTTGATATACAGAGATGTCAAACCGGAAAACTTCTTAATGGGACGACCGGGAACTCATACCCAGCAAGTTATTCATATTATAGATTTTGGTTTGGCAAAGGAATATATTGATCCAGAGACAAAGAAACATATACCATACAGGGAGCACAAGAGCCTTACGGGAACAGCTAGGTATATGAGCATAAACACACACTTAGGAAAAGGTATGTGAATGTGTTTTTAAGTATGGAAATTTGAATTTTGAAACTCTGCGGATGATGTGAGTCAATGTTTGTTGCTGTATTTGCTACTTTGTCATTGCTGTGACCAACTATCTGACCCGAAGCTACTTCAGGAAAGAGGGGTTTATTTGTCGTGTGATTCGAGGGGACAGACCACAGACCGCCATGACGGGAAAGCTTGGCAGCGGGAATGATGGTGCTGAGTGCTGGCAGGAGGCCGAGAGCAGGGCCGGCAGTTCTCCGCCAGCTTTCTCCTTCTGCGTCCAGTCCGGGTTCTCAGGGTGTGAGGTGGACGTCTTTTCTCCTCACTTAACCTAGTCAGGATAATCCATCCCAGGTGTGTCTTGAGTCTTGTTTCCTCTGTACTCTAGGTCAGGTCCTGTGAGTTGACAGTTAATAGAAACCATCCCAGGTACTCTTACTGGACTGTGGGCTGCTTATTGAGTCCATCTCTCCCATTGTTGATTTTGATGCTCACAGGCTCTCAGCTGGGGACACTTGCTTCTTTATTTAAGCTGGCTTCTCCGCTTGACGTGTTTGAATGATTCTTTGAGCAGTTCCTGTCTGCTTGTAACAAGTTCTTCCAAATTCATTTTGTACTTCAGTCCCACAGCCAGCCATGTCTACAAAATTTCCTAGGTGTCATTATTGGATAATTACAGTATTTACAAACCAAGATTTGACCATGTGGTATGCCTTGTGAACTTTGTTAGTGCAGCTATTTCTTTCTCAGAACTGAGAAAGGTATGTGAAGACACGCACACAGAAATCTCTCTGTACTTGCATATGTACATATATATTAAGACCTTGTTATTAATGCTTCAAATTTATAAGGATACACTGATTTTAGTCTTTTGCCACAAAATATTTTTCCCACATATGTCTTTGTGATTTTTTTCCTTCTGTATTTTTATTTTCTTTTGCTAACAGTGAGAAATCTACCTGTAGTCAGTTACTCATTTGCTTATTTTTACAAACTTGGCATACTCAGAAGAGTATATTTCAACTTGCCAGGTGATACCATCATGTAAAACAGACAGACTAAGTAAACTGAGAGAGAGGAATGGCATACCAGGGGCCCCAGCCATTGCAGTTGGACTCCAGATGTTTCTGTTGCCTTGTGTGTCTCGCTTATATGGGATCTGGGAAGTATGAACATGTGTTCTTAGGCTTCTTAGGCAAGTGGCTTAACCACTAAGCCATCTTCCCAGCCCTAGACTTTACATTTTCTATTCTTATTTTAGTGGATATTTTTTGTTTGTTTTATTTTTGTTTTTTTGAGGTAGGGTCTCACTCTAGCTCAGGCTGACCTGGAATTCACTCTGTATTCTCAGGGTGGCCTCAAACTCACAGCAAATCTCCTACCTCTGCCTCCTGAGTACTGGGATTAAAGGCATGTACCACCACACCCAGAAAATGTTGCATTTTTAACAGGTAGAGGTAGGAGGATCACTGAGTCCAAGGCCACCCTGAGAGCACATGGTGAATTCCAGGTCCGTGTGGGCTAAAGCAAACCCCTACCTTGAAAAACCAAAACCAAACAAAACCTTATATAAGAATGCTCATAATACTTCTTTTCATTTCCTCCAAGTAGCCCTGGATTGAAAATGACTCAAGGGTCCATTAATTGATGAATAAAACATATTGTGATACTATTATTCGGCAACAAGAAATAATGAATCACTGATGCATAAAACAGCATAGATGAATCATGAAACATCCTTTATGAATGAGTTCAGTTAAGAGTCTATGTGAAACTCTATGAAAAATAGAATCTAGCCCATAATGACAGCAGATAAGCAGGAGTGGAATGTTGGAAGCTGTAGGTGGAGAGACATAGCAGCGAGGGGTATTTGGAGTCTTACGCATGTTTCTTTTTCTCAGCTGTGCTGATCTTTTCTTTATCCTTTCACTGAGAGTCTCCGTGTACAAGACGTACCCTGACCACAGTCTCCTCTCTCTCCTCCTTTGTCCCCCTCCCACTGAGCTGCCACCTTTCTCCAACTAGTCCTTGTACTGTTCTGGCGTTGTTCCCCCTCTTGTTACGCAGATCTTGTGTAGGTAGCCACAGCCACTTTGTGTCTGGAAGACAGCATTCCAAGTCACTCCTCCCATCCCTTGGTGCTTACCTTCTTTGTTCCACCAATTCCTCACTTGTCCCTGAACTGTCACATCTTCTCAGCACTTGGATGAGTTTTGAGTTTCCCCAGTAGTCACTGCCATCTGAAAAGAGAAGCTTCTCTAATGAGAAGTGAGAATGGCATTAATGTATGAGCATAAACATAAACATTTAGAGGCCATTTTGGTGGGCGTAATGCATCCATTTAGCCAGACAGCTGTAGTAAGTAGTTCCCTTCTTCCCCCAGAGCTTACAGGCCTTCCCAGCTGTAGGACTTGGCCTACGTTTTCACTGTGAGCCATGAATTCCTTCCCATGGAGCCGGCCTCAGTTCCAGTCAGAAACAGTTGATTACCATCATAACATTTAGGCCGCTGTTTTCACTAGTGTGCACATCTTCCCTCGGTGGCCACTTGGATAGCTTGCAGGTTCCATTACTGTGTTGGTTACGACTTGACTTTTCTCCCCTAACAGGCTGCATAGCACTTTCCTGACGGTGATCGCTAGTCAGGAGGAAGGAGTAGGGAGGAGGTGCCCAGCTCAGTTCTAACTTGATTTCTCAGAAGCATATGGTGTCTTTAGCAATAGGGACTTACTGTGTAGTTCTGGTGGACAACTGAGAGCCTTGTCAACAGCCTGCATTGTTTGGGGGCCACAGGGGTCTCTCTCTGACCAACAACTCCCTGGAAGGGTATCTGTTGCATTACTTTCTCATTGACGGGACAAACACCTGACCAGAAGTGCCTTGTGGGAGGAAAGGGTTTATTGCAGACATACAGAATCCAGGAGAGGTTCCATTGTGGCAGAAGAAGCTGGCCCACTCCATCATCCACAGCAGAGAGAGAGAGAGAGTCAACAGCTAGCCAAAATGAACAGCTGGAATTCAGTTTTCTACACACCCTGTATGGCCACACTACAAGATCCACCCACATGACACATCTCTTCCCCAGCAGGGTTCCATCCACTGGAGGCTCAAAGCAAACATGCTTGAGGCTATGGGGGCATATGTTCACATTCAAACCACCACAGTATCCCAGCCCTGGCACTGGGCATGTTCTGTAACAACTGTGATTTCTGAGTTCATCATTGTTCACCCGCACAGGGTGCTTGTACCCAAATTCCCTTTTTAAAAAAATTACCTATTTTTAATAAGATAACAAAGAACTATCCATATAGATTGTTCAAAATATCTTTAGTTTTTTTTCAAGTATTTATTTATGAGAGAAAAAAAGAGAGACAGAGAATGGATGCTCCTGGGCCTCCTGCCACTGCAAACAAGCTCCAGATGCGTGCAGCACTGTCTGTGTCTGGCTTTATGTGGGTTCTGGGGATCACACCCGGCCAGCGGGCTTAGCAGGCAAGTGCCTTTGAGTGCTGAGGCTTCTGTCCAGCCCCCAGTGTCTTGAGTTTTGATTCATCCTCCTCATAGCCTTCCTCTCCTTCATCCTCTTCCCTGACCCCACGTAGACCTTTCCTGCCCAGTAGTCCACATCTCTACTCACGCGTCCATTACACCCTCCCGCAAGTCCCTCCCAGCCCCTTGTGTCTTCCTAGCCTTTGCTAGTGACTTACTCCAACTTAAATACAAATCTGAACGTTGGAAGTAGGATCTGCATATGAGAAAACGTGGCGTTTGACTTTCTGAGCCTGGGTTACCTCACTTAGTATAGTCTTTTCCAGATTGGTCATCATTTCCTTTTTCCATATGAACAAAATTTTATTGTGTATATGAACCATGTCTTCACTATCCATTCATCAGTTGGTGGGCCTCTAGACTGATTCCATTTTCAAGCTATTGTGAAGAGAGCAGCAATAAACATGAATGAGCAAGTATGTCTGCAGTGGTAGTGATATGTAGAGTCCATAGAGCATACGTTCAGGAGCGTTTGCAGCTGGGTCATACGGTAAACCGATTTTTTTAGCTGTCTCCACAACCTCCACACTGATTTCCATAATGGCTGTACCAGTTTACATTCCTACCAGCAGTAGATAAAAGTTCCTCTTTCTTCACACCTTCCCAGAATTATTGTTATTTGATTTTTTTGTTTGTTTGTTTGTTTTGTCTTTTGTCTTTTCAAGGTAGGGTTTTGCTCTAGTCCAGGCTGACCTGGAATTCACTATGTAGTCTCAGGATGGTCTCAAACTCATGGTGATCCACCCATCTCTGCCTCCCAAGTGCTGGGATTAAAGGCATGCACCACCATGCCCACCTTCTTTGATTTCTTGATATTAGTCATTCTGACTGGAGGAAAATGGACTCTCATTAATTTTAATTTGTATTTCCTTGATGGCTAAGGATGCAAAACATGTTTTTAGATGTTTATTGGCCATTTGTATTTCATTTTTTGGGAAATCTACATTTAGTTGATTAGCCCATTTTATTTTGATTGGATTATTTGTATCTTTATTATTATTTTGTTTTTGGTTCTTTGTATATTCTAGGTATTAAATCTCTGTTTGCAGTTGGGGTGGTTTGATTCAGGTGTCCCCCATAAACTGTTCTGAATGCTAGGTTCCCAGCTGATGAAGATTTGGGGATTAATGTCTCCTGGAGGCAGTATATTGTTGGGGGTGTGCTTATGGGTGTTATAGCCAGTTTCCCCTTGCCAGTGTTTGGCACACTCTCCTGTTCCTGTTGTCCACCTGATGTTGGTCAGGAAGTTGATGTCCACCCTCTGCTCATGCCATTGTTTTCTCTGCCATCACGGAGTGTCCCCACATCAGTAAGCCAAAAGCTTTTTTCCAAAAGCTGCTCTTGGTTGGGTGATTTTTACCAGTAATGTGAACCTGACCGCAACAGATGTGTAGCTGGCAAAGATGTTTTCCCATTCTGTAGATTGCCTGTGTATAGAAAAGACTGCGTCTTCTCTACTGTAACTTGCAGTCTGATTTGTAGAAGGTATTGAGTAGAAGCACAAACATACAGCTTTACCTATAGCCATTTGTTTAAAGATAGGTTCAAAATGCTGTGAGAATACATGGTAGAAACTGAAATGTTTTTGAGCCTTTCATTCTACTTCACATTTATACTCTGAAAAGTTTGCTTTTCTTCTTGAAATTATTGATTTGTGTATGTATGTGGATGATGGCACATATGGGTGCCCATGTGCCATGGCCCATGTGTGGAGGGAGGAGGATGGATAGACTAGGGTGGCTGGTCTTGTCCTTCAGCCTTGCTTACAACCAGGTTTAGATGTCTCATGAGCTGGAGGGTTCCCCTGAATCCGCCTCACGTTGTAGGCACTTTGGGGTTAGAGGTGCTTTTATCACTGTGTGTCTGACTTCATGTGGGCGCTAAAGAATTCTGACCCATAGGCTTGGGAGGAGTACGGGCCTTTAACTTGAGCCATTTCGCAAGCTCACAGATCTCTTATTTAAAGTATTGCTTCTCTTCCCATTTTCAGTCAGCATTTCCGCATTTTAAGAAACAAGAAGTCTGTGCTTATCTTCAGTGACAAAATACTGAGATATAATAATTAACAATTCTTTTAACCATCTTACTGAACCTTAGTTTGTGACTACCAGTCATATACGTGCTACCCATTTAATTACTGAAAACCAATATGAAAGTGACAGTTTGTTATAACAGCATTTTTTTAATAGTGGAGGAGTTATTTACATTGGTATATGTCCAACACGAATATTAGCAAAGTGGTCTACAGTACTAATTTAGTTTTTTGTAAGTGTAGAGTATGTGGTATGGATATTTTATGTTTGTATAACCTTAGGAAATTTAGGGTTAAAATAAAGCTAAACTTTATTGTATTAAGTAGAAACTTTGTATGAACTAAGCATGTGTTGGTAGCACCATTTCCCTCCTCCCTGCCCCCATTCCGCTAGGGCGCTCCTCAGTGGCATTGCTGGCACTCACCCTGGGGTTGTGGGTTGTGAGATGGGAGAGCAGCACTCAGGCATTGTGGGGGGGGGGGGTAGTTCCTCACGTTCCTTTCTACTCTGCCTCTTACATTCTTTGCCCCCCTTTTCTGCACAATTCCTGGAGCTGTGGTGGGTGTGTTTTAAGTCTACCTTAGTGTTGGGCTCTTGGTAAAAATAAAGCTAAACATTTTTTGCTGTTAAGAACCTTCACTATGGTAGGTTCTGAATCTTAAGATGGAGTTTTGGTAGACAGTACCTCTATTTGACCATGGGATTCTTTTTCTTTTATCCTTATTTATTTCACATATATAGGTATCTAAACAGATAAATAAGTATGCAATAGCATACTTAAAATAGGTATGATTATTTGTGAAAACAACTTAGACATGATTTTGTCATTTGTACATATGTAGCCTGTATTTTGTGCTCACGTATTTCACATTTGGAAAGCATGCCTTTGATGAATCGCTGGTCTTCTGTTTCAGAACAAAGTAGAAGAGATGATTTAGAAGCATTAGGTCACATGTTCATGTACTTTCTGAGAGGCAGTCTTCCTTGGCAAGGCTTGAAGGTAATTATTTTTAGTGTTTCCTTATTGGAGTTTACATATATTATCATTTTTTAAAGATTTATAATTTGCACATGTGTGTATATGGGTATAAGCATGCCAAGGTCTCTTGCCACTGCAAATGAACTCTAAATGAACATGGCACTTTGTATCTTTGTGTACATGGGTACTGCGGAATTGAAGTGGGCTGGCATGCTTTGTAAACAGGCACCCTTGACCAGTGAACCATCTCCCCAGCTCACCAGTTGATATAATCTTAATGTGTACTAAAATCCCTTTGTTTCAGCTCACAAACTTTATTATTTAGCACCTTCTCAGAATTTTTTTTTTTTCTGTTTCAGGCTGACACATTGAAAGAGAGGTATCAGAAAATTGGAGATACGAAGCGAGCTACACCAATAGAAGTGTTATGTGAAAATTTTCCAGGTAATGAATGATGACACATTTAAAAATATGCTTAAGATTATAAGTACTGTTTTCATGCTGTGAGAAAAGTGAACACTTTATGAATGTGACTTTAAAAGCATGGACTGTAGGGACAGAAGAAGAAGTTCAAAGTGTCATTCAGTTTATTTTCAAATTATCACAAAATCTTTACTCACCCTGTTCATTTTAGGTTAATTTTATATTAGTGAGCTGAATATATTTATGAAAATAACTTTATATTCAGGTATATCTGTGGCTTACTCTGGTTACAAGAACAAAGATTTACTTAAGATTTCCAAAATAGTTAAGGAATAAGATTCATTTTTTGGTTACTATGATTTTTAATACTTTGAGATACAGGCTTGCTAAGACTGGCCACAGACTTGTCCTGTAAGTCCCACAGGACTCAGCTTGGAATCTTCCCATTTCAGCCTCCTGAGCAGCTAGGATTACAGACCTGTGATACCAAAACCTAGGTGGTGGTAGTCATGCAAACCTTGTGATTTGCATAGCGACGTGCAGTGTCGACAGAAATGGACTTGCTGGAAGACTCAGTCCTGCTCAGGCAGTTTTCAGCAGCTTTCCTGTGCACTGCTGCCCTCAGCGTCATTGCTGTCGTGATTACAGCATAGATAGCTCTCTTGCCAGGGAATGTTTTAGTGGTTGTCACTTTTGGCATGTGTTTCTCTTTCTTGCTCTTCCATCCGGTAATGGAGGACTAAACAGATAGTGGTAATAGCTCTAGCAGTTTAGGTGTAGGCAGATTGGTCGGCTGTCATTAAGAAGCCTACATAAAAATCTTCAGGGGAAATACTAATGTCAAAGTGAATTAGCTAGGAAATTCGGTACAAAATGAAGTAGTGAGAAAGTCCCCTGGGAGGAAAGTCACAGGACACCAGGGTTGCACTGAGCTGCCTGTGAAGGAATAGGGACAGAGAGCAGCCATGTCTCTGTTAGTAACATACCATCTCCTACTTCAGTCAGTGAAGACGTAGTGGAATACTCCATTTACTGTTGACCAGTGTTAGAACTTGGAATCCTCTATTCGTTAGTTAGTATATGTTGCTAACTATAGAAGAAATCCTGAAAATAAGTATAAATGCTTCCATAGAAATTAATCCCAACATTTTAAATAATTTTTAAATCTATGTACCAAGTATGCTTTGTGATTAAATAATCATGTCTCATTAAGCTGCTGATTCAACCTCTGTTATAGTTCAATATATCTTAAAATTTATAGTTTATTTATAAATATAAAATAAGTGTGGTAAGTTTATAGTAAAAAAGTAGTGATTAAACTTCTCTTTATTCTCCTTTTCTATTTTGTCGTAATTAAATTTAGAAAGTTTAAGTTGAAGTGTAATTTTATTAGTTTTGTTTTTCTTGTAGTGTATATTCACAGGCATTTAAGTACCTTGTTACTGAGCATTATTCAAGAGAGCAGTCAGTAACTTTTGTTTCTTTTCTAGAAGAAATGGCAACATATCTTCGTTATGTAAGAAGGCTAGATTTTTTTGAAAAGCCAGACTATGATTATCTAAGAAAACTTTTTACTGACTTGTTTGATCGTAAGGGATATATGTTTGATTATGAATATGACTGGATTGGTAAACAGTTGGTGAGTATGCTCTATAGTACATACATACATATAGTTACATACAATATCTTATTTAATAGTGCAGAATCCTTCAGTTGAAGAGTATAGAACAAATATTTTTTAGAACAGATTTTCTTAAGGATTCATTATCCTGCTTTTGAGACTTTTAAAAATAAATATTCTACATTTACATTTCCTGCTTTTTAGAATGATGAGTTAATTTGGATTTTTTTATCGTAACTTGCTGTTTAATATCAGGTATGCTATTTCTATGTAATATTATCATAGTTAGCTCACTAAATAGTACTATAATAAAAATTAAGAATTTTTATAAGCCTCGTCTGAGTCAAAATATTAAAAATAAGTAATTTAAAAAAGTATCACTTGAATTTTGTTAACTTCTATTTGTTCATTAACTTTGGACGTAAGATACATCAATAAATACATTCTTTACTTTTTTTTTTTTTTTGAGGTAGGATCTGCTCATATTGACCTCAAATTCACTAGGTAGTCTCAGGCTGGCCTCGAACTCACAGCGATCCTATACCTGTGCTTCCCAAGTCCTGAGATAAAAGGTGTGCCCCACCATGCATGACAACATTTTTATTTTATTTATTTATTTTTAAATTATTATTATTATTTTTCGAGGTAGGGTCTCACTCTAGCCCAGGCTGACCTGGAATTCACTATAGGGTCTCAGGGTGGCCTTGAACTCATGGCGATCCTCCTACTTCTGCCTCCCGAGTGCTGGGATTAAAGGCATGCCCCACCTCGTGTGGCTCGACATTTTTATTTTTGACATTGAAAAGTAAATTCAGGGATGGAAAGATGGTTCAGCAGTTAAGGCACTTGCCTGCAAAGCCTAAGTCCCCATGTTTGACTCTCCAGATCCCACGTTAGCCAGACAGACGAGATGACACATGGTGTAGGTTGCGCATGGACGCAAAACTAGGCCCATGCCTGGAGTTCAGTTACAACAGTGGAGGCCCTGGCACGCCGGTTCTCTCTGACTGTTGTGCTTGCCTCAAAAAAAAAAAAAAATCAAATATGTGAACATTAGAAGGCCTTTCTATACATAGAAAAGTTCATACTTCAAAAAGTGTTTAAATGTCTTAAAAGCAATTTCAAAAATACGTATGTTCTCTTTGCTTTATTAACATTAATTGCTAGTTTATCAACATAGTTTGAGAATAAAGCCTTAATTTATTTAGCATCCTTTTGCTTTTTTATTCAGGTAAGGAAATGATTGTTAATTTCTAAAGTAGGATATTACAATACTAATTATTACTCTCTATTATAGCCTACTCCAGTGGGTGCCATTCAACAGGATCCTGCTCTGTCGTCAAACAGAGATGCACATCAGCACAGAGATAAGGTGCAGCAGTCCAAAAATCAGGTTTGATGCCCTTTTTACATATGAAATGCTTCCATTTATTTCTACATGGAAACGTACCTTTTTATATATGAAATGTCTCCACTTGTTTCTGCATGGAAATGTACCTTTTACATATGAAATACCTCCATTTGTTTCTACATGGACATGTATCTTTTTACATATGAAATGCCTTCACTTGTTTATATATGGTAATGTACCTTTTACATATCAAATAACTTCCACTTGTTTCTACATGGAAACGTATCTTTTTACATATGAAATGTCTCCATTTGTTTCTACATGGAAACATACCTTTTTACATATGAAATGCCACTACTTGTTCCTACATGGAAATGTACCTTTTTACATATGAAATGCCTCCACATGTTTCTACATTTCTACCTTTTTGTTCAGTGAGAAAATCATATGCCTGTGAAAGCATTGAAAGGATTTGTATTTTCGGCAAACTGTTTCTGCTGGTCTTCACTATTAGTTTTGAAATAATTTAAAATTTCTAATTAATAGTATAAATTAGTTAAAATAGTATAAATTATTAGTAGTATAAATTATAGTATAACATAAAATAGTATAATATAATGGTATAAATTAGTTAAAATAGTATAAATTAGTGGAAAGTGAGCAGTATTTATGTTCTTTAGAATGGAAATGTTTGGTTATTTTTTTTATTTATTATTTTTTCTGTGGTAGGGCTTCACTCTAGCTCAGGCTGACCTGGAATTCACTATGTAGTCTCAGGGTGGCCTTGAACTCACAGCAGTCCTCCTACCTCTGCCTCCTGAGTGTTGGGATTAAAGGTGTGTGCCACCATCTCTGCCTTATTAGAATGAATTTATAATAGCTCATGGTCTTTTAAAAAAATAGTTTAGTTCCGTAAATTATTTTTTCCAAGTTTCTGCTAATTCCTATACATTTCTTTAGAAATATAATAGTAAAAAAGACAGTGATTTTTGAGGTGAGTGACCACTCATTTCCAGTGTGTGGTGTTTTAAAAGCTCAGTCTCTAGAATCAGACAAGCGTGTATAGGGTTTGACTTTGTCTGAGTTAATGTCTCAAAGCCTGAGTTTTCTCTCCTATAAAGCAGAAATAATGAAAGTTGACTTCCAGAATCTGTCAAGCTTTTAGCACATCTCCGCTCTTGAGGCTGGGGTTACTCAGGGTTTCTGCAGTAACTGCACAAGTATTTGAAGTAGAACAGCTGTACCTTGTGTCGTCCGTGTAGATACTTTAAAGATCTCTAGAAAGGCAGTTTTTAGATGAGTATTTCAGGGGAGCGAACGATTCAAACTACAAACAAGAAGAGGAGTGGGGAGAAGAGAAGAGAAAAGAAACACCAACCAACCCACTTAGCATAGATCAGAGAGCAAGTTCAGAGAGGACGTAGAAGAATACCCACTGAAGACCACCTACTCATGTTTCCTGGGGGACAGAATGAATGGGCAACTGTTGAAAACATTGATTAATATTGTCATCTTTTCTTCTTTTTGAAAAAGGAAGCTTTGTGAAAGACATGGTTGACTTGCAGGTTTTGCTATTTCTTTAAGTTAGAGTATCTCAGAACTTTTGGCTGTAATCTCTTTTGGAGAAAACAAATGATCTTTTTTATTTTACCTCTTCCATCAAAGTCCAAGTGAGGATTAAAACATAATAAAAGTTAAAGGACAGAACGCTGTGTGAGAAAAACTGCATACCAGACAAAATGCTGTACTTTGGGGAATATTTAACAATGTTACGGTGCAGTACAATTAATTTAAAAAGATGTTTTTGAAATTTGGAAGTCTCCTAAATCAATTCAAATATAAGGTATAATTGACAGCTTGAATAATCTGACTCTCTCTCTCTCTCTCTCTCTCTCTCTCTCTCTCTCTCTCTCTCTATATATATATATATATATATATATATATATGTAGGAAAATATGACTTGGAAGTTGAGACTTAAAGTTTATGCTTTCTAAGCTAGAGTTAATTTTTTGTGTGTATTTGAAACAAGGTTAGCAATTAGTATTCTCTAAACTTCTCTGTTGGATATTATGATAAGTGAAACTTCCTTTACTCTTGAACTAAATGATAATTTACATATCGTGAGCCTTTAATAACTTTCTACATATTTCCAATATATTTATTTAGACTGTATGCTCTTTGAGGGCAGGAACTATTTGTATAGTTCTTGTTTAAATATAGGATGTGTGTGTGTGTGTGTGTGTGTTTGTGTGTATGTGTTTTAGTAAGTCCTTTAGTATATAGGTTTATTTATTGAATTTGAATATTATAGAAATACGTGTATCTAGAAAAACCTCTCCTTAAATATAAGTGTATCAGTGAAAAGTTTAAATTTTATAAGAAACCGAAAGCTCTCAATCCTGAGGAAAAGTGTTAAATTCTTTGAAATGGCCAAACACTTCATAACGACCCAAAGAATGGAGTTAATGGCAGAAGTTCAGGGGATTCCACAGCTAGGTGTATTTATGTTACGTAGTTTTTACTACTTTCTTACCAAGTTCTAGGACATCAGAATGTTGCAAGTGGCCCCAGCTATTTGTCCGAACTTTGGCATCTTGTTCATTTTAGTTTTAGGTTTGTTTTTATCTGATTTATTTAAAGGCAAGCTACACATCAGATAGCTCTGGTTATGAAGTTAGAGGGTTCAGTCAAGAGACAGAGTCATCATAACTGCCTTGATGCCGTACTTCATGTCATAGAGTATATAATTTTGCATTATGCAATTTAATTTAAGAAACTTAGTGCCAGAAATTTGCCCATGTCAGCTACTTACATCTCTTCCCTAAACGGTAACTCTGGCCACCTTGTGCTTAGGTCCCAGCTGGCCCAATGTGCTCGACACTTGTGTCAAGATTCTCTTGCCTTTGAGCAAGAAAGAAGAGCACTTGAAGACTTGAGAGGGTGTAAAGATGGCAAGGTGCTGGCTAGCATTATTGTAAGAGCAGTTGGCTCTGAGTTAGAGTCCTGCCTGTGCTCGTGGGTTGTCTGTGACTTCAGGGAAGTGTTGAGTGTTCCAGTGTCTTCATTAGTGAGGTGCTGCACGTCGCTCATGCTGAACTGAACTTCAGGAACTTTCCTTTCTCTTTTTTAGAGCTGACGACATGTTCCTAAAATATGGAAATTGATTCCTACTCAGAAGCCACTCAGTTCTACTGAGAATAATGGCTTGTGCTTATGGCCATGTGGATTTACCACAGGACCTGAAACATCCAGTTTTTATTCTATTTTACAGAAGAAGGCTCTTTAATTTGACACAAACTTAAAAACAAATCAAGGACACACAGAGATTCATAGTGTGGACTTACTTTAAAAAATTCTTGTTATAGTCTCATAGTGCTTTTTACTTTTCTAAGAACTTTTGTTTTCTTACTCTTCTAGTAGAGACAGTAAAAAACAGGAGAGAAAAATTTTCAAGGCCCTTTTGTTTTAAGGATTTGTATAAATTATGACTTAAAATAGTTCCACCTGGAAAAATCATTGGGGGACTAGTACTGTTAGAACATAGTGGGTGGTTTTGTGGCATATTTCTTATTTGAGATACTTTCCTGCACCACCATTTTACTCCCCTGTTTCTTTGCTAATTTCATCGATGAATTTAGTTGTGGATTGTGACCTTCAAAGTCCTTTTAATTCTAAAATTTTACAGTTTTAAATTATTTTGGTTGGTGGTCGTTACACAGTGTAGCAATTTAGAATCCATTTTTCCTCTTCAGGATAAATGGCTGCACTCACGATTCAGAATAGTAAGGGTGTTTTAGATTTCCTTTTATACATTTGTTTTGTATATTATAAGGATGAGATGTTTAACATATTGGGTTTTTCTTCTTCCATGCATGCCACATGCATTAAATAAATGGCAGTCGGCAGACCACAGGGCAGCTTGGGACTCCCAGCAGGCAAATCCCCACCATTTGGGAGCTCACCTTGCAGCAGACAGACATGGTGGCTCGGTACAGGTATTTTCTGATTTTTGCATGAGTGATTATTCCCCAAATTTATACAACTAACCTTTTCTTTTTTTTGAACTCATGGCATGTTTTTATTCCCATATGGAAAGCTTGTTGCTAAATTTTATCAATAATTCTATTCCTTTGTTACTTAACCAAAAGCCAAAGTTGAGATGGTCCAGAAAGACCACCAAGGAAACTTAAAATTTTTCCTTTGTTCATTTTTGTGAGTATATGCAGCAGTGTTAAAATCACACTCACAGCAGGTTAGAAAAAGTAACTGTATAACTTTAAATATCTGTGAAGCTTTGTTTTAAAATAATAAACTAAATTTTAGAGCTTTAAATAATATAACTTTTTAGAACTTTTCATCTTTCATTGATTCTGCTGCCTTCAAATTTCTTTTTTAGATATCTTATTACTTTTTATTGTCAGTACTCAGATTAAACTTTAATTAGTCAAATAAACATGGCTCTGTTTGTACTTATCAAAGATACATGAAAAATAAATACTATAATATATATTTATTAAGTACTCCCCTCAATAAATTGCACAGATTTTTTTACACAAATTCGAAGCACTTCTCCATTTATGATTTATTTAACTTATCCTCTTTTATTCACTTAGTAACTACTATAGCTACTATATCTTCTGCTATTCTGTTCTCTAAATTGTAAGTATTTGTATATATTTTAGAAATAGGGAAAGATTATTTACTCTCCTGTGCCTTTCAAAATGTCTAATTAAGGTAATTTTAATGCTGATTTTAAGTAATTGAGATAATCTTAGTCCTTTTTATTTTAGAATCTTTTTAAAAATTTCTATTTATTTATTTGAGAGGGACAGACAGAGAGAAAGAGGGGGGGGGGAGAGAGGGAGGGAGGGAGAGGATGGGCACGCCAGCCACTGCAAATGAACTCCAGATGCATGTGCCCCCTTGTGCATCTGGCTAACATGTATCCTGGGGAATCGAGCCTCGAACCGGGGTCTTTAGGCTTCACAGGCAAGCCCTTAGCCGCTAAGCCATCTCTCCGGCCCATATTTTAGAATCTTTTAAGTTTGATTTTTCTTTCACATCTTTTACTTGAACATTTTCAATTATAGCTGATCAGTTTTGCATTTTATTTATATGTATTTAATCAGCTGAATCTGTATTAAAAGTTTTGTTCTTTATTTAAATTCTAAAATCATTGCATAGTTAGGTAATATAAGCTCTCATGCAAACACCATTAAAAAGTTAAAGGAAATTTAAGTTATGTAGCTAACTTTATAGAATAGTCAAGTCTGTGGAACTTTTAGTAGTACATAGTAGAAATGTTTGAATAGTTTTATGTTAGAAGAGTAAAGGACACAGGCAGCGATGCTTGAATTGTAAAATTTTCTATCACCTCATTACATATCATTGGAAAAGCTAACTGAACAATTGCATTCAATTTGCATAACAAATGTTTGCTTGAATGCATGTATACATGTTTCTAAGTTCCTTCTTAGTGCTCATGGTCTTATATAGGAGCAGGTACGAAAGGAAAGAGCAGACAGCAGTTTGGTGTTCCTTTTTGCCTTGCTGGGGATCAGATTTGGGATTCATGTATGTGGGGCAGATATCTACCACTGAGCTACACAGGCGGCACCTCTCCCACCCCTGCCAATATAAAAAAAAAAACAAAACCCTTTTTTAAACTAGTGAAGCAAAATAAGAAAGGCATTTGCCTTGATAATCTTTATGCAAGAGATATTAAACTATCTTCTGAACAGAGCTTCAAATATGTCAGGAGATATGAAGACTATGTGATAAAGAAGATTTAAGAGACTCCGAAACCATATTTATAGTTACCTGAGGTTTGTTTTCTTTCCTTAGTGCTAGAGATTGAAGCCCTGGCTTGATGCGTGTTAGACAAGGCCTCTAACCCTGACCAGCACACTCAGCCACAGCAGTACCTGAGAAGGAGCCCTTATGGCCTCATCACTTCTGTCTTTACCTTGGGGCTAATAATTGTTCTCAGTTGAGAACGTCAAGCATTCTAAGCTATTTAGCACTAACATACCAAGATGGAATATCTTGATATTTTTGACTTACAGAAGATTATACAGATATTTGTAGTTTCAGCTCTATGTTTTTAAAAATAGAAACTGAGTAGCAGAGTTTAAACTTGAACTCTCTGGCTTTTTAAAATTATTGTACAACAGATCAAATGTATAGGTTAGTGTTGTAGTCATGTTCGCATTGCTGGCAGAAATCACTCAACCAAGAGCAGCTTGTGGGAAAAAAGGCTTTAGTTTGGCTTACAGCCTCGAGGGGAAGCTCCATGATGGCAGGAGAAAACGATGGCATGAGCAGATGGTGGACATCACCTGCATCTGGTCTCCATGTAGGCATCCAGCACACTACTTCACACTATCCAGGGCCATTTCCAAATGACAAGACCATGTTGCAAATCTGATGACCCTCTGTTTCCTGCATTTCTTGTACTCTTTACTACCAGGTAGGATGCCAGTTTGTTAATCCAGGGGGGAATAAAGCTGACTTTGAAGAATAGACACTCCTTCAGCATTGAGGACCCTTCAAAAACACTGCATTCTTTCTGTTGTCCCAGTGCAGGTTAGCTGGCCCAATCTCAACGTTTATAATCTCATAAAATTGCAGCTGAATGGGCAGAAGAAGTTTTAGCCCAGAGATTTCATTTCTGTGCCATATCCCTTTGCTCACATCAGTCCATTTTTGTGCAGAGCAGCCCTGTACATTCTCAGGACACGAGCATAACAGCAAGCCTCTCACACAAACTGTTTCTAGCCTAGTCCAGACCATGCTCTTTCTCTCCCTTATAAGCCAGACCTCACACTCCTTAGTTTTTAGTGCATTCAGGTCTTTCAACTCTGACCAGAATGATCAAGCTGCATTTAGAGCACTGCAAGTTGTCTATTAGGCCAAAGTTTCAAATCCTTCTATATTCGTCTTGAAAATCAGCTCCACAAGTTCAAAGCCACACAGTTGGTTGTCTATCAGTAACTCCACTTCTGTTATCAACTTTACTGTTGCAATCAGGTTTGTATTGTTGGCAGAAATCACCCAATCAAGAGCAGCTTGTGGGGAAAAAAGGCTTTATTTTGGCTTACATACTTGAGGGGAAGTTCCATGATGGCAGGGGGAAATGCTGGCATGAGCAGAGGGTGGTTACCACCTCCTCACCAACATCAGGTGAATAACAGGGGCAAGAGAGTGTGCCAAACACTGGCAAGGAGAAACTGGCTATAATACCCATAAGGCTGCCCCCAACAATACACTGCCTCCTGGAGGTTGGGGTTACAGGAGCATGCCTCATACCTGGTATTTGATGTGGGTGTGGGGATCTGAGCTCAGGCCCCTGTGCTTAATGTGGCAGGCTTGTTTCCAGCTGGGCCAGCTCCCTGTCCTTTTAGTGTTCCTTTTAAGAATAGGTTTCTGGGGAGATACTAGTAGTGTAAGTCATTTATACAAGTCCATTATCTCTGGGGAAATGTATTAATTCACGTTTAAAACTACTGCTTATAAGCTAGACATGTTGGCACATGCCTGCAGTTTTGGCACTTGGGAGGCTGAGGCAGGAGAATAATTTGAGGCCAGCCTGGTCTTTGTAGCAAAATCTTGTCTTAAAAGTACTTCCCCACCCAAAAGGCAGTTGACTGCAGGGATGTGATTGTCTTTGCCGTGAGACTGTTAGTTTGGTGGCCGTCTGTCAACTGTTCCTGCGGTTTACTTTCCTTGCTGTGCCCTCTACATGCACCTTTCTAAACTACACTGTTTCTTTTCCAACTTGTAATGCCAAAGAAATGTTTTTAAGAATAATAATAAGCCTATAAAATCTTGAATTTTTTTCTGAATTGTCACACATCAGAATGTCACTTTTATAGTCTAAAAAAATACCCCAATGAACACTACTATTTTAGAGAGGTTTGTCTTCTAGTCTAGGTAATCATGCCAGAAATGCCATTTTAAATATATTTAAATAAATTTTTTGAATTTGGCTTACGGAACTTTTGGAAATACATTTGCTTGGTTGACTCTTTGGGCTTCTGGGAATATAATGATGTATTACTTATACTGTTAAGCCCTAGTTTCCCCTTTGTGGTGAGTCTTTACAACGACAAGCGACAGCGGTCTGCGCAGCCGGTCTTCTTTCTGACTGCGTGACTGGTGGCCATGGCCCTGTCATGCTGCAGTGCTGGCTGCCCGCCTACTGACTTCTGCCTGGGAAGTGTGGGGAGCCACGCGGAAGCTCCAGACAGAAGACGGTAGTTCCTTCGGGTTTAGTTCTGGTAAACTGGCTATGATAGGTTTAGGAACATTTCATTAAATTAGGGCATGGGAAGTCTTTCTCCATGAACTGAAGTAAATCAGATTATTTCATTACAACGTATTTGAGGTTGAGGTTGAAGCGCATTTGGATAAAGTGCTTGCCTCGCATACCTTAAACCTGGGTTTGATCCCCAGCCTCATAGAAAATGGTGTGTGGTGGCGGCATACCTGGAGTACGAGCACTCAGGAGTTGACGGCAGGAGGAGCAGAAGTCAGGCCCACCTTGGCTGCGTCTTGAGCTCGAGGCCATCCTGGGTTGCACAAGATTCGGTCTCAGTCCTCAACATGCTCATAGTAGTCATTGCTAGAAAATACAGACGTGCTGTTGTTGGAATTAGAAGACTACCTGACTGAAACTTTCAGTTATGCTACTTGAGTTTAGGTGAGACATAGGAGACGAGCTGCCAGTCGGTCGGAGGGGCTTTGTGGGAGCGGTGCGCCGCAGGACGGAGGACGCCTTCTGAGTGCTGCGCTCAGTGGACAGATGCCTTGTCTGCTGCGCGCAAAGCACTGTGCTCGCCAAACAGAAGGACGTCGTGAGTAAGAAGATGCCTGTCTCTCTATTCAGCGCAGAGATTTGACGCTTCTCAATTCTAAAAACAAAATCATATTCAATAATTAGAAGAAATCATTATTTCAAAGAATTTCAGAAAGAAAAAGTGAGACATAAAGAGCTTGGTAGAATGATAATGAGGAAAATGAATGTCCCACATGCTTTTCCTTAAAATACGTCTGAAGCTGATTAGGCATTCTGCATTGTTCTCACTTTAGGCACAAACCCAAATGCAGTGTCCCTTTCTAAGTGCTTGTTCCACAAGGGACATGGCAGTCAGCTATTCACTCTGGGTGTGTGTGCGTGCATGTATGTGTGATTTCTTATCAAGAGGTTAGACAAGGAAAGGAGCATATCAGAGATGAGTACATTCTGAGCTTGGAAATCAGGGAAGCTGGTAAGGTTTTAACTAAAATGGGAAATAGAAGTAATGAACTAACAGGGGTACTATAGATTTAGTTTTGGAAATACTGATGTTGAAGTACCAACCTTTAGTTGAAGATGTGGTTTCGGGAACCTTTTATGTACAGATGACAGTTGAAACCAAGACTGTAGATGAGACTCATAGTCGTGATGATGGCTATCACTGACTGATCTCTAGCTGTATTTTGCTGATCCCATTGCAGCCTTATGGCAACACTGTTAAATAGGTGATGACGTTTTCCATTTCGTACTTGAGGACACTGAGGTTTATACCAGTGCCATTGTTAGGGCTACATAGTTGGTAGTGGTATAGCCAGTTTGAGGGATATCCATCTTCGTCCAGGGTGACCAGTTGATGCCAAGAGATACAGAAATGTGTAGGAAAAAAAGGAATGGTCAAAGCCTACGGAATATATTTTCTAGGACTTACTAGATACTTTGGAGAAAAGTCTCAGAATTTTGAAGAAAAGGCAGAGAAAAATTACAAAGTATTAAGTAACAAATGAATGAAAAACATTAACTGCAGGAGGAATGAAATTTGGAAAAAAATAGAAAAAAATGGTGAAATTGTTGGATTAACCAACAAGAGACTTCAGAGAAATCACACGTTTTCTTATCTTTACCTTAAAAGTGTAGAATTCTGTTCATTTGTGGCTGCATTAATTCATTTTGATGTATAGAGTGTGTATTCGGTGCTAGGTACAGGGCAAGATTTGTTATGTTAGTGGAGCCAGAATGCTAAGCATAATTATGTAAACAAATAAAACATACTAATAGATGCTATGCAAAGAATGGAAGAATAATGTATTGCATAAAATGGTGTCTGCATGGAAATTTTATGATGTACAATGGAAGACATCATAGATAATGCTTTCTGAGTCTCTGAAGAATAAGAAGACAGCCAGTAAGGAGAAAAATCCAGCCAGTATCAATAGATAATGCTAAGGACATAAGCTTGACATTGATAAAGGATGGTGAGCATAAGGTGTTAGTTGTAGGAGATTGGTGAAGCAGGCATTGTGTTACATAGAACTTTGTCGTGTTGGGCCAAGGAATGCATATTTTTATTGAAAGTCAAATCAGAAGCAAGTGGCATAGAGGTTTAAGTAGAGAATTATCCTCAGTCTGATTTCTATCTTAAAATGAGCTCTGTGGTTGCTGTGTAGATTATGTGTCTTACTTGTAATAAAAGTAAAAGCAGGCTGGAGAGATGGCTTAGTGGTTAAGGCGCTTGCCTGCAAAGCCTAAGGATGCATGTTCGACTCTCCAGATCCCACATAAGCCAGATGGACAAAGGTGAGGCAAGTGCAAGTTACACATGCCCACTAGGTGGCATAAGCGCCTGGAGTTCATCTACAGTGGCTGAGAACCTGGCACACCAATTCTGTCTCTCCTCTCTTTCTAAAATAAAATAAAATAAACAGCAGCGGCATTCCCACGTGCCAGCATAAAAAAAAGTAAAAGCAGGCCAGTTAATAGAGTTTTGCTCTTGTAAGAGGTCACAGGTTCCTTGGACTGGAGTCCTAGTAATAATAGAAGCAGTAAGACTGATCAGATAGGGAAACATTTGGGGGTTTGATAAGGGAAACGTTTGGGGTTTGATAGGGCCTCCTTGCTGTCTTGATGTAGGACTTAAAGGAGAGTCATAGCGACCCTACAGTTGGGGTTTGAACACGTAGGTGAATGAGTGGTGACGCTAGTTGTTTAAATGGACAACGAGAGATGGAGGCCTTACTGTGATTACCAGTAAGTGAAGAATCTACTGGATGGAGCAGTGTTAAAGTTTCAAGGAAGTAATTCAGGGTGCATCAGTGTAACAAAGAAGATGGGGGCACAGTGAGGCCCCTGGAGAGAGTCTTCAGTGTGGGCATTGGCTTTCAGAGTCAGGGGAAAAGAGCTAGAAGACAGATAAGTTAAGGCAGAAGGGAAATAAGCCAAAAGAACATTATTGGATGACTTAGATCTTTAGTAAGGTGTAGACTTATTATTGTACTTAATTTCAAATAACTACCTACTAATTGTGTTGAATTCTTATTAACTGTCTACTTTAAATATTTTAGTCTTTCTTTACTATAATTCTGCAGGTATGTGTGCATATGATACACATTCTTTTTTGTCTTCCATGAAACAGGTTGTAAGTTCTACAAATGGAGAGTTAAACACAGATGACCCCACTGCAGGGCGTTCTAACGCCCCCATCACAGCCCCGACCGAAGTCGAGGTGATGGATGAAACCAAGTATGTATTTGCTTTGCTTATGAGTGACTTGTTGAGATTTAGTTATATGCAAGAGTTTTAGAATGGCTTTTCAGAGAATAGGTGCACGCAAATAAGTGGTGTACTTAATTATTTGAATCACTAAGTAAAATAGTGCTATCTCATAAAGATTTCTGGAATTCAAAAATTACTTAAGAACTGCTCAATTTCTAATTTCAGTATTTAGGAACATTGCATGTAATTATTCCTATACTATTATTGTTCATTATTTTTTTCCTGTACGCACAAATAGTTTTGTAGAATACTGCATGCTTTCCTATTATTTTTACATTAGTTTTTCAAAATGTAAATTATAGTAATGCTTCTGGAAAAATTATGCATGAAAAAAATGTGATTATTTTATTGTGGGCTGTTTCTGATGAGATCTCTCTCTTTGTCTCTCCCCCCCCCATCTTCCCCATCCCTCACTCTTTTTTTTTTTTTTCTTCTTCTTCTGTGTATAGCTGCCAGAAAGTTTTGAACATGTGGTGAGTTCTCAAGCGCAGGCAGGCAGAAATAGCTCCATTAACTGTAATCTCAAAAGCCTAGTATCATTTTCTTAATAAAAGAAATTGACTTAGAAGTTAAATTGGTGAAAGTTATTTAAAAGTATTTGACATTGGCTCTAAAAAGCAAGAAACGGTCATTTGAGGAGCTGTTTTGCCTGCTGCCGCTTCCTAGCTTGCGGTGAGAGGGGCGGGCCTCGCTAGCTGCCTTGACGGCGCCCACCCTGCTGGTGCTTGTGCATGGGTGCCAACACACGGTCTTGTTACTTGAAATAAAGATAGGCTGTGAATTAACCTGTTTTCCTTACTTTTAATTATTAAGTGCACCTTCCTTTCCCCACAGTATCACCAAAAGCTTACTTCATTACTAACCAATTATTGTCCTTCAGTACATGAAATTGTTAAATTTCATGGTAAATTGTAGTGAGACAGTTAAGTTAAAAGTCCTCTAAATAGTTTCTGATAATTATGTTCTTACTAATAGGAATAATACTGAGGTTCAGTTATTCTCTGATATTTCCCTTTAGTTGGAATTCTGTGTTCAAAGTGTTCAAAATTCTTTTACTTTTAGGATGTATTTTGAGTCTGCTTTGGAGTGAATATGAAAGTTACTTAGATTACTAAATTTTAATACATGTTACCCATTTTAGTTCATTCCACTCATTAAATAATTTCTTTCAAAAATGCTTATTTTCTGTCTTGCAAACTAAGAAAAATTTGCGTGTGAATATTTTCTTTTTTTCCTATGTGTTTGCGTAGTAGGTGTGATTGTGTGTTGTGTGGCATGTTCATGGAGCATGTAAATGCATGTGCCTTATACACATGAGTGTGGAGGTCACATGTCCTTGGTGACTTACAAACATGTTTCCTTGAGATGGAATCTTTAGCTACCTCTGAAGCTGGCATTTTGATGGTCAGAGTGGCTAAGTAACTAGTGAGCCCCAGCGATTCTGTGCCCTCTGCTCCTCACAGAACTGGGGCTACAAACATGTATGGCCATGCCCAGCTTTATGTGTGGATGCCGAGACTCGAACTCGGTCAGTCTCCGGCTCATGCTTGTGAGGCAAGCACTCAGACTGCTGAATTGTCTCTCAGACCACAGATGCTTCTGACTGGCCACTCTGACCATCAGAAGCAGCTGAAGGTTCCATCTCAAGGAAACATGTTTGTAAGTCACCAAGGACATGTGTGTATCAGGCACATACATTTACACGCCCCATGAACATACCACAACACACCATCACTCCTACTGTCCATCTCAGTTTTGACTGTAGAAGTTAAGTGTGTTGGCTTTTAGTCTATTTCAAGATATAATTTGTCTTGCTACCTGAATGTTTTTAAACAAAAATATTTAGATAATGGGTTGTATGTGAATTTAAGTGTAGTCCTAAGGACAGCCCAATGAAGACGGCAGTGTAGCACAGCGTGCTTATGTCCTTCGCAGCTAAAGGTGGGTGGTAGAATTCTGCTTCTGCCTTGGTTGTTGCTTTCTTTAAGTTTGGGGGATTTTTTTTTTTTTTTTTGTAAACATAAAATGCTACGAAGACTGTAGTTGAGAAAAGTGAGTGTGGTGTAGCTCTGGCATTATGTTTGACACATGCAGTTACTTAGCACTTATTACCACACCAGCTTCTTCATCCAATACTGCTGCCTGTGACCTTCCTCATCGTTCTTCTCAGGCTGCTGCATCGTCCATCAGTGGCCCCCACGTCCACTTCCTTTCCCATGCTCGTCACTGAAACTGGCGACTGCTCACGCCCTTCTAGACACATCACTTCACTTTGTTGCAGCTGTCCCGTTTGCTCATTGAGCAGGCAGTCCCCTGAAGAGGTTCAGAAGTGACTGCTGCTGCTTTTGTTCCTAGAGAGATTGCCTCCGTGCTAGAATATCTTAATGTATACATAGACATTTAAAATGTGTAGAGGAGTCATCGCTTCATGACCAGATTTTCAGGGAGTGCTTGTGGCCGTGGCTGTGAGGAGCGCTGTAGCACTTCACTGTCTTGCGGTGGGTGTGGTTATGCACGCTCATGGTGTTCTCTCTGGAGGCACTGGAGGATAAGAAAGAAGAATATGGTGGCAAGCTCGTTTCTTCCTTGAGTGGAGTGTCACATCCAGACTCCTGACACAGCACCAGGCTCTCCCTGACTCTCACGCCTGTCCCTCCACCCCCAGTTACTTACTCCAAAGCCTGTGTGCAATTGGTTGTCAGTCTGCCTACTATTCTTTTCTTGTACCTACTAGATTGTGAAACATTCTGAATTTCTGAAAAATAAGATCTTTTTCATCCTCAGATGCCCTATGGTTAACACAGTGTACCACAATAAATTATTATTAAATAATTAAGGTATTGTGGTATACTTGTATAGCGGACTATCAAGATGTGGCCTAGCAAACATTATACTTAAGGGCTGGGGAAATGACGCAGTGGATAAAAGTACTGGGCACACAAGCAGATGGCCCGAGGCCATCTGAGCTCAATCCCCAGCTCCCACATGGGCAGCTGGGGTGGTCATAGATGCCTTCACTCCAGTCCTGTACTGGGCAGCCCGCAAAATTGCTGGCACTTACTGGTTGGTCAGCTAGTCTGACTGAAGATGGCAGCTTGAGTAGAAGAGGGATAGGGGAGGACACCTGACGTTCTCTTCTGAACTCCACATGCATGTGCACACACGTGTAACTACACTATGCATACACCACACCACATACACATGCCAAAAAATATCCTGAAAGCATTATGCTTAGTGAAACCATATTATGTGGTTCCATGTAAACAAACCAGAACAGGCAAAGATAAAGGCACAGGTTTCCCAGGACAGGGATGAGAAGCCCTACTAAGTAGGTTTCTCTAAAATAACTTAATGGTTTGAGATGCACAATTCTGTGGTTCTATTTCATGCATCTGCATTGCACACTTTGTAAGGATGAGTGTCACAAAGTGAATTACAGCATACGTCTTAATGGTGACACGAATGGAACTTATTTGGGGGAAAATGGATTCGCAGTCCATGGTTTCAGTGAAGCTTTACTGGAGTTACAGGAAACATGCACTTTTTGGTATGTGCATGGTGTGTGTGTGCGCACCTGTGTAACTGTGCGTGCAGCTGCGTGCCCCCTGGCACTTGCATGGAGGTGAGGGTAACTTCTGGGTGCTGGTTTCGCCATCCACCTTGTGGGAGAAGGGCCTTGTCCTCGTCGTCACTCAGCTTGCTTGCTTGATTTCTTTTTGCCAGGCTAGCTGGTCTGCAGGCTCTCAAGAATTTCTTATGTCTCCATCCTTTATCTTGCCTTTGGGGAGCTGGGATTGCACGAGCTCACCGCAGCTCCTGCTGGCTGCCGCCCCCCCCCCCCCCTCTCTCTCTCTCTCTCTCTCTCTCTCTCTCGCACTCTCTGCGCGCGCCTGGGCCGCAGGTCAGTGTCAGCTGTCTTCCTCAGGTGCTGTCTGCCTTAGTTGATAGGCTCTGTCACTGAACCAGGCTTTGCCCACCTGACTGCTGGATCCCGCGCGGGCTCAGGGCACTAGGACGCGAGTGCGTCTCACCAGCCCGGCACCTCCCTGGGCGCCGTGGATCCAGACTCAGCCTGCGCGGCAGGTGCCACACCCGCTGAGCCATCTCTCCACCTCCAAGTGTTCTTCTTTCTGTTAACCTTGTTATTTATTTATTAGAGAGTGAGAGAGAATGGGTGTGTCGGGGCCTCCAGCCACTGCAAGCACACTGCAGACACATGCACCACCTTGTACATCTGGCTTATGTGGGTCCTGGGGAATCAAACCAAGGTCCTTTGGCTTTGTAGGCGAGCACCTTAACTGCTTTAGCCATTTCTCCAGCCCTTTTCTTCTTTTTGTCAGATTTTTAACATTTCTACATTAATTAATGCGTTCTAGATTCTCTTAGTCTGACTAGGGAATGTGAGTATAATTTTCTAGATCGCATCATGTAATTCTGTCTGATACCATTTTACAGAGAACCTGCTATTAATCTGCCTAGAATATTTTCTGAATTTGTTTCAATTCTCCTTACCTATGTTTGGCGAAGATCCCACTTATCTCATCCCATTAATTAAAATATGTTGTGTGATGGGCATTTTAGCATGCTCAAATGTACCTCATTGGGACAAATATAAGATTTTCGAATGATGAAAATATTCTGACTCCTAATGCATACAGTGGCCTCTGTAGTAATAAGATTTTATTTATTTTCTGTAGCTGATAATTTTAGTTTCTGGTTATGCAAACCCCAAATCCCTCATCCTTCCTTCTATAAATTGAGAATACAAAGCTTCCTTTAATTTATTTATTTGTTAAATAATATGAAGCCATCTTTTTCTTTCTTCCTCCTTTCTTCTAACATTTACTGAACAGATAGTTCAGTGTGTTTCTCGTGCGGTGATTATGAAGATGTATGTCACGAGAACAGACAGAAAGTGCCTTCTTTAGATGACTTCATTACATAATGATCTCAACCCTGCCTCCTCATTGCCGTCAGATGGAGTTTCTAAAATACATTAGTACATAAGTTATTCTTTAGGGTTTTTGAATTAAGTGATTTATAAAGGGGCCTCATTATCAATATTTTTCAAACAAGTATTTTTATTTATTTGACAGAGGTGAGAGAGAAAGTGTGTGTGTATGAGCTTGCCAGGGCCTCTTGCCAACTGCTAACAAACTCCAGATGCACTTTGTCCATCTTTATGCGGGTGCTGTGGAACGGCACCTGGCCTTCTGCCTTTGCAAGCATGCTTCTTTAACCACTGAGCTGTCTCTACAGCCTGATTGTCAATATTTTTGTTATTATTATTTCTTTTGGGGGGAGAGATAAAGAGGCAGGAAGGGAAAGAGAATGGGTACACCAGGGCCTTCAGCTGCTGTGAGTGGACCCCAGGTGTGTGCACCCCCTGTGGCACATTGCAGCATTATGTGCTTACTGTGTCTGGCTCTGTGGTACCTGCAGATTTGAACATAAGTTCTCAGGCTTCGCAGGCAAGTGCCTTAGCCACTAAGCAATCTCTCCAGCCCTCATTATCAGTGTTTTAATGAAGCTTCTCAATAGCAACCAGGGCTGAGAACCACTGGTCTCCCATAGAGCACTGTAGGATTCACTTCCCAGCAACCACCTTTACCAGAAAGAACCCACCCCTTTTGTCTTTATTACTGTATATGATAGTTTTAGTGCTGTCTCTCATTCACTAGAATGATCTCTTGAAACATGTTTTGTTAATTTTTGTATTTCTAGAAACTATTAAAGTTCTGAACACAGATGCCTGGCCTCTCTTTTTCTCTTTGTTTCCCCTTCTCTTCCTCCTGTTTTCCCTTTCTCATCTCTTTTTCCCTTTCTTTCTCCTTCCTTAATGGAAAATGAGACTGTGAGGAACATGGGACTAGATTGGGACAAAGTTTGAAGAGGTGTGTGGCCTTAATGCCTTAGGCAGTGTAAAACCAGTGATGAGACTTTAGAGCAGAGGGACATGCGTGTGTTCAGAATGAAGGCAGATTAGAGAGAGAAGACTTAAAGTGTGAGTTCTTGGTTTTGGCAGGGGATAGCTGGGTCTTCCTGTGTAGTCAAGACTGGCTTTGAACTTGTGATCTTTCTGTTTGAGCCCCCCAAGTCCTGGGATTAGAAAATACCGCCACTATACCCAGTTTTAAACCAGGAATTCCGTTAAAAGGCTCTAAGCTGTAGGAAAGGCAGATGGAAATGTCTCCCCTAATTCAGCCTTTTTACGAAGGGCATGGGTGTCTCATCGCTTTAGACTGAGAGGCGAATTGCAGGTAGTAGAGGAGGAAAGTGGAGGGGTTCTTCAAACCCCTGCTGGGAGTGCTCGTGTGGGGATCTTGCGCTCTGATCTCTTCTTGCTTAACTGAACAGTTGTGTTTTTTTTTTAAGTGAGAAAGCCAAATGTATGAAACTACATTTTAGGTATTAATTTTGAGAGCAAAGGTCCTTTAACAAAAGACTGAATGTTGTGTTTTGGCGCAGGGCTTTTTCTTTGCTCACTGAGCCAGGGCTGGGGGAGCTGGCTTCTGACACTCGGTGGGTGGGTGCAGGTGCTGCGAGCGGGCGGTCTCCACCAGAGGCGAGCCGAGGAGTCGTCGGAGAAGGGTAAGGCAAGAACCTCCGTTCAGACAAGAAAACATTCTTCAGTCTGAGCGTAGAATGTGAGAGTTAGGTATTTAATGTAGATCCAGGAAAACAAAATAAATTGTAGATGAAAAGGGCAGTGGTGGGTGGGGAAACGGAGCAGTGTGCCGAGCAGCCTTGGCCCTGACCATGCGTGTTTTCTGCATAGCTCGGGGCTTTGATCCATTATGATAGCCCGTTTCCTGCCTGACAGCATGTAAAGAATCAAAAGCAAAATTTTGTGTGTATTTCCTAAGAATTTTGGAGTGGAGACAAGCCTCACAGCTCTGGGCTAGCTACGAAATGACCATTTAACCATGTCAGACCATGAGACTGAACTGCTGGCTCACTGAGACTTCCTATGGAATTAAAAGAAAGGGCCTGGAAAACAGACAAAAAAGCCTCAACAGCTCCAGAATACAGTGACAAGAACATAATTTAATGTTGGTGAGCTTAATCATTTTTCCCAAAGTAGTTGTCAAAGGTACAGATCTACAGAGACCTGAATGAGTCTGAACTAGGAATGTGTAGTAAAACCAGCTGTAGTCACTAACCCGTGGACAGTTAAGGAGAGGAAAGACATTAAAACATTTTACAGGGGTAGGGACTTTTCTGAGATCGCATAACTGAATTTAGTGATAGTTTGCTATAGTTACTAGCCGTAACTAGTGTTTGGTTTTTTTTTTTTTTTTTTTTTTTTTTTTTTTTTTTTTTTTTTTTTCTGTTTCCATTCATACCAAGTACTGGAATTGCATTCTGCCTACTTGTGATATTTAGGCCTCTGCCTGCACTTAACAAAACTTGTATCTGCCCGTGGTGCTCAGCTTTTGTCACATCTGTTGTGAGCAGAGAGACGAGAGCTATGTTAGAGAAGCGTGTATCTCAACCTCCCTATCCATACTCAGAATGTTCAGAGCTGATGCAAATAGTTTTCTTCCAGAGAAGTCTCATGTAAGCATTGAATTTTGTGAGGCTGGAGAAAGAATTGCAGATTGAAACGTGGCTATGATTTTGACTAGGTTGTTACTGTTGAGTTTAGTTGCATTTAGGAAGCAAGTCAAATGAGTGCCAACTTTGTGCTATTCAAAGTAGTAGTAAATAATTCAAGAAAAATAAGACAGTGGCACAGTAGAATGTATGGAGGCAACACTACTTGTGAATGCTTGGGGCAAGAGACCCTTTAGATGACAATTTCTTAACACCTAAGACTATGTAAGGCAGCTGTTTGGAAATGGCTGTCCTCTGTGGAAGTGAGCCACATGTTAAAATATTGTTGTACTCCTATGTATGAAACTCTTGAATTTTTGTAGGTAGACGGGTTCATGTCACATACGGCAATGCTGCCATCTGGTGGTGGTACTTTTGATAGCATGGACCGACTCATCTGCTTTTATTTAGAAGGATTAAAAATTTAATTAAAAAAATTAAAATAGATGTTTTTTTAAGATTGTGTTTCAACTTAAAGGGCCTGTACCTTTAGAATTCATCAGAAAATCTTACGTGGTCTCAAACAAGTGTTTTGACATGATTTTTGTACCCAGTAATATATATGAAAGAAAGGTTACTTAAGAAATGGGAAGAATTTAGCTCTCAGAACTGAAAGCAGTATCGGAAAAATAAACCAGGCACTGTGAATGGCAAACACCAGTTTGAAAGTCTGAGAGTTAATATTCATCAAAACTTGTATTACATTAAATTTCCCTCTATAAACTTACCTTTTAGTAGAAAATATTTAATGGAATACAATGTATATCTTGATAAAGCAGTGAAAAGGCAAATGAGTAGCTTTGCATTTAAGGCACTTGGCAAAGCAAACGACCCAGGTTCGATTCCCCAGGACCCGCATGGAACTGGATGCACAAGGTGGCGCTTGCACCTGGAGTCCATTTGCAGTGGGAGAGGGCTGGCGTGCCCATTCCTTCTCCCCTTCAAATAAACAAGCAACATGTTTAAGCAAAGGCAAATGACAGTATACAGGAACAATTAACATTACCAAAAGAACTCTGTAGGGCTGGAGAGAAGGCTTAGCGGTTAAGCGCTTGCCTGTGAAGCCTAAGGACCCTGGTTCGAGGCTCGGTTCCCCAGGTCCCACGTTAGCCAGATGCACAAGGGGGCGCATGCGTCTGGAGTTCGTGTGCAGAGGCTGGAAGCCCTGGCACGCCCATTCTCTCTCCCTCTCTCTCTCTCTCTTTCTCCCTCTGCCTCTTTCTCTGACTGTTGCTCCCAAATAAATAAATAAATAAAAATAAACCAAAAAAATTTTTTTAAAAAAACCTCTATATTAATTAAGTAGTGAACATTCTTTGAAATATTACCAGATCCCTAGATTTAATATTGTAACTCTTTGGTCTGTTTCTATACAGTTTCTTCCATCCTTTCTAATATTTATGTGTATGACTTTTGAAGCCATTGTTACAAAGGCATTGGTAATGGTTGTAATATGAGCGATTTTGCGTTTACTAAGAATATGTTTACATGGTAGAGATTAAAATTCAAAATATGTTCATCACTAAGCATTTCTCTTTATAGTTTCCAGAGTATAAGATAGGAAAATACATTAAATATGCCATGACTGGTACTTTTTTTTTTTGAGACAGGGTCTTGTGTAACTTAGGCTGACTTTAAACTTGCTCTGTAGCCAAGAATGATACTGAGTTCTTGCTCCTCCTGTTTCTACCTCCCTAGCACTTTTTAAAGTATTGACGAATAATTTTATTGTAAATTATCCTAGTCATAGTAATATGTTTAACATTTAAAACATCATAATCCTGAGGAAGTGTGGTGGTGAGCTTATATTCAGAACGCCATGGCTTCCCAGTTCTGGAGCAAGCCTGTTCAGTGTCCGGGCCCCTCTGCGCTGCACAGACTCGCGCGCCCACCACGAGGCCCGCTGCGGTCCGACCGCGTTGGTGTCCGTAGCGTAGCCCTCACCCGCGCTTCACTGACCTCGTCGCCGTCCGTCTCGCATGAGCCTGCTCTTGCATGACATGAAACCAATATGAAAAATCCCCATGCGGTGGTTTGAACGTTTTCTAATGAAAGACTGTTTCCCGTATCTGCAGGTGCTGCTGTTTTTTCAAACGAAGGAAAAGGAAAACCGTACAGCGTCACAAATGACTGTGGACACTGGAGGTCCATGGGCAGGCACTGATGTGTCCATCTGCTGTCTGAGGACTAGAATCGTCTCTGTACATTTTCAAGGACTCACTCTTAGAAACAAAAAATGTCACACTTTCATACTTCATTTTGTTGTTGTCTTAATTTCATTTTTGTTCTAATTTAACTTTATGGAAGCTTTAAAGTTTTGTCAAAACATGAGTGCTTTGCCCATCAGTGAATGGAATGGACCAATGCAGTGCCGTTGATGTGTACAGTTCTGTAGGACGGTTTTCAGAAGCGCTTGTCCTGTTGTAGAAAGCAGTATCTTAAGTGTCAACTAATTCTAAACCTAATTTGATTTTTTTATGTCTTCTGTAAAAATATAATCAGACAAATTTCTTCCCAGTGGACTGTACAGCAGAGTAAAATGATTGCCCAGATACCGAAACCGATGTTGAGAAGTTCCTGACTTGTGACACGTGTGTCGACTTCACCGAGACTGACGGTGCTGTCCTGGAGGAGTCACGTTAACGTTCGCCGTGAAGTCATGGCACGGCCACTGCCCAGCAGCACTGAGGAAAGGGCCATGTGGCTTTGGCAGCAGCTGGCGAGCGGAGCGATGGGACGTCCAGGAAACACGAGCTCGGCTGCTGCTGCACCACCGTGTGCAGCATGTGCTCAGCAGTGGGAAAAGCGCGTTTTTTTAAACAATGCAAATATCTGTATAATGTAACTTTATGCTTCCAGATAATAATGTATGTTAGAGAGCAAGAATTGAATACTTGGAAACTAAGGTATGCTGGAGTTTAAAGAACTACACTAAGGAAAGGAAATAAATGTGAACCTTGTTGCAGTGTGTAAGGTTGAACCCTGAGAAAGTCCAACTGTAGCCTACTGCTGAATGGCCACATTCTTCCCTAAGCAGAAACCTTCCAGTGTGCAACGAAATGGTGTCTGTTTAGTGTGTTGGTCTGTGATTAAGAAAAGAAAAGGCTCCCAGCAATAAAACCTGGGCTGCTCTATTGCCCTGAATACATGTTGTGTTCAACCTTGCAGGTTCTCTGGAATTTTCCTACTCCTTAGGGTAATTGTGATCATTGGAAAATGCTTTGTTGACGATGGTCAGGTGCTTTGCCTCCATAGTCGTTTGAAGTGCCTGCATATGAACAAAGTGACAGTTGTTTGAAAAGGAAGTCCGTTCCGCTTTTCATTTATGCTCTGTGGTAAGCCATGAAGACACAGATACGCTTTTGTCGTAGTCAGCTAGCCAGCATTTTCAATAAGAGTCAAAAGGTTTGGCTAGACACTTAGAGGATCAGGTCTCGTTCTCATTGTCGTTCGTGACTCGTCACTTCTTCATGCCGTCTCTCTGTCTATGTGTGCATCTCCAGGTATGCTTATTTATTTTTTTTGTCTCAAAGTAACATTTAAAATATATATTAAAGTAAGTGAGTCCACATTTTTTTACTTCATTATTGAATTTACAGGTATTTAATTGTACTTTGTAATTTATTTTTCTTATTAGCCAAAAGTTCAATGCCTTGTTTTTGTTTTCCTTTAATGAATTAGGCACCCACATGAGCATCACAGATCAGGATATCATTATCATTGTTGGTCTGAACTGTAGGCACTATCTTTTCTTGATTTTAAAGACCTACACTCAGCCTGCAAAACATTTGCTGTATAATTTGGTCAACAGTTTCCATTCTATCTGTTTGAATACTGTCATGATGTCTAAACTACAGAGTTAAATACTGAGTTTTTAGTTTTGTATGCTTTGAGCAAGATAGATGGATGTTTTGGCCATTATAATGTGAAACCACTTCTTTCTTTACAGTATTTGACCAAATTTATGTCTGTGACATTTGTACATACATGTGATATCTGTATTTCGTATCATAAGCCTGTTTAGTTTTATTCTCAGTAGGACTTTTTGGACTGTACAGTGTTTATATGATCTGAACTCCTTATACATAAGAAGGTGTGTATATTAATCCAATTATGGACTTAAATATTTTAAAAATATAAATACCCTTATTTGCTGCAAAGACCAGTGTGTAGGACCTTTGCTTTTTAGCAATATTTTTAAGTGCTCCATTTTAATGCCAGAGAGTAAGTCTTTGGTAACACAAACTGGTCAGTAATAGGCGATGCAGGTATGTTCAGGTTAAGCCAACAATGTTTTGCATTTTTATGCTTCTTTTTTGTCAACACTAATGAATTCAACATTGCCTGAATGTCTGAATACTGAAACATGTCCCTGTTTAAAAGTATGTAACTGAAAAAGAAATAAAAAAATAAAGGTAGTTTTTTTTTAACTTTCTCTTTTCCTTTGATCATGGGTGTGTCATTCACGAATTTAAAGTAGTAGTTAAAAATTAACTTCAGTTAGGTTATGGTATATAAAAGCAGAGAAAAAGGAACATGTTTTTTATCTTTTGTTTTTGCTTTCCTTTATTGCAGCACAGTTACAAGGAGGAAATATCCAAGCTCTGTGTGTGCGCGCGCGCGTGCACACATGTGTGTGCGTCCTCTGAGGAACTTAATAGAGCAGTTATTTAAATTAGTTACATAGGTCTTCTAGTAGTCTAAGGAAGATAATGATTTTATTTTTTTCAAAATGAAATCTTACATAAATTCAGTGATACTTTTGTGACTGAAATCATTACAGATGGAGAGCATCTCTTTATGATAGTAACTTGGCTTATTATGATGCAAATCTTTCAGGCCGTTTTCCCACATGGCATTAATGACACTGTGTTTGCTGAAAGATACTACAGGCAAGATCAGGCCAGTGGCACACACTCAGTCTGAGTCGTGCGCTCAGAGGCAGGAGACTCACCTGAAGGTGACACATAACCTCTAAAAAGCCTTATTGAGGAAAAAAATACCCTGGAGCACCATTCTCAATGAGTGCATATTTGCAATAGTAAAATCCCTTCAAACTGCATGGAGACTTGACCTGACTTGAGCCATAGGCGTGTTCGCTCTCTCATTGAGTGGCGAAGTCCGGTGGAGAAAGTAGCTTCCAATGCCGCCAGTGCTCACGCAGCAGTTGGTCTCCTGAGCATCAGCCCTGCCTTTACTCTGCACCCTTCAGTTCCCGCTCTCCAACATAAGGGAGCAGTGGTGACCCTGCTGTCGTGGTGATAGTGAAAACGAAGGACCATTGTCTCAGCAGCTCGTCTATTCCTGTCTTGGTGGACAAGGGAACGCTGTTCCCCTGGTGGTTGAGACTGTCATAGGCCCATTTTTAGACAGATAAGAATTGACAAGCGAAGGACTCAGAATATTGTAATCAGAAGAGTAGTGAGCAGCTACTGAGCAGGAAAAATAAACATCCACCCTCATGGTGAGGAAAACTAAAAGAAGGAAAGGAGAGGCCACCAGCATCCTAAGTCTGGTATGTTTGTTAAAGGGAAGGTCACTAGCTTCCTAAGTCTGGTATATGTTTGTTAAAAGGAAGTTCACCAGCATCCTGAGTCTGGTATGTTTGTTAAAGTGAAGGCCACCAGCATCCTAAGTCTGGTATGCTTGTTTACCTTTCCAGGATTTGAATGATAGAATTGGGTTAAAAGAATGATAAATTCAGTTTTCTGTGAGTACAGGTAAGCATGATTGTCAAGCTCTGTTGATGTTAAGGTTAGTTTATTCTCTGCCTAGATCTTATACAGACCCATATACTAGGTGATTAGTAAGTTTATTTTTTCAAACGACTGTGAAGTAGAACTCAAGAAAGGACTATATATTGAGGTATTATTGGGTAACATTACAAGGATATGAAAATATTTTACTTTTCCTTTTCTTACTCTTTTGAGTCAGGTTTTAGATTTGTAGCACAGGCCGACTTGGCCTTGAACTCATGATCCTTCTCTTTCTGCCTACCAGGTGCTATGTTTATGGGATTATAAGAAGTGTGCCACCACACGTGGCATAAAACAATTTTGTTAGAACACTTGCTTAGAGGATGTTTGCTCTACTTCTGTGTTACTTAATTGGACAACATTCTGCTTCTCTAGATTAGGGCTTGACATTTTTTTTTTAAGGCCTTATGGGCCAAGAGGCAAAATTGAAGCTGTTGTGTGAGGAAATGATTGGTGGGTGCATTTCTATAGACATTTTATTAAGGAAATTAAAAATGTATTAACACTTGAATACAGTGTTCTTTTTGTAGTACTGGTCTACAAATGATTGAAATTCAGTTAGCTTGACGGGGATACTATTTCACTGAAGTAGGGTTTGAAAATGATTGCAAATAGTAATTTGTTAATGATCTCTAATTTTTAGTATTCTTTGAAAATGTCATCATAAGGATACTGTCAAATACCGGTACCAATCTTAGCCTAAGACTGAGATTTTGAGAATGCACATCATTTGGAAGGAGACTGTGTGTGTGTGTGTGTGTGTGTGTATATATTCTGTTCCTTATATTTACCTTTAGCCATGTGATTACAGTGTTCATTAGTGCCTGCCTGGATGCCTGTTAGGTGTGTTCATACTCTAATTTGTTAGGTTGATTTGGAATTATGCATATTTTCCCTGTACTTAGATTAAGTTTTAAATATGCCACTGGAACTCTTATTTGTACCTTAAAAATCAACTGGCATCAAAGTGTTCTGGGCTTTGAAATAAGACTACTCCGTGTCTCTGACAAAACAACAAATCCGGGACAAGTTACATCTTTACAAGTTCAGTAACATGAAGGATTGCAACATTGTCTACAAACTACCCACTGATGACAATGCTATGCAGTACTGTTGGATTGGAGCTCTAAAATGGTTGGATCTCCACAGTAATGCAGGAGACCCCTAGGCTTGTGAACCCCAAATTTTGGATCCTTATTCAAATTACCAAAGGATGGAGAAATGCAGACCCAGAGGGCAAGCTAGGAGGACTTACTGAGGATGGGGTGAAGACTGCAAAAGGCAACGCGGGCAGAGGAGCTCCCCCGTCCTCACGGTGCACCGCTCTGACTTCTCCAGGCCGAATGGGGGGCAGAGCTCGATGGACAAAACCCCAGGACGGAGGGGCCCAAAGGCCTTTTCCATGTTTGTGGACTGGTGACCCAGTGCTGTCTCTGTGTAGGTTCTCTGCTTTGTTCTGTTTCCTTTGCATCTGAAGAACATGATTATCACCAAGGCGGTGAGAGTTTCTTATCCTGTCAGGAGGAGGCAAAGTCAGCTAGGAGCTTGTAAGTGTAAGCCTTAAACATATGACCAAGAAAAGTAGATATTTATACTTAGCGTAAAACAGGAAAGCCTGTAAGCTTGAATCTTTGTTTATAACTTTTGATTTTACTCTCTTGCTGAGTACTTAAAACCATGTAGGCAATGAAAACTCAGCTACACCAATGAATTTTTGAAGGTCAGTTGTGGCTCTTTAGGAGTGACTCGTAGGGACCTGGACGGACCTCTGCGACTCAGCATTTGTGTCAGCTGTTGGCTGAGTCAGGGCCTTGCTCCTCTTGCACCCTGTGCACTGGCTGGAGTCCAGTGGCTGGGTTACTGTGTCCAGCTGTCTCATGGTGTTGCAGTCAGGTCCGCATTGCTGGTAGAAATCACCCAACCAAGAGCAGCATGTGGGAACAAAAGAGGTTTATTTTGGCTTACAGGCTCAAGGGGAAGCTCCACACTGGCAGGGGAAAACAATGGCATGAGCAGAGGGTGGACATCACCCTTGGCCCACATCAGGTGGACAACTGCAACAGGAGAGTCTGCCAAACACTGGCAAGGGGACACTGGCTATAACACCCATAAGCCTGCCCCAACATTTCACTCCCTCCAGGAGGCGTTAATTCCCAAATCTCCATCAGCTGGGAACCTAGCATTCAGAACACGTGAATATATGGGGGACACCCGAATCAAACCACCACATATGGGGTCTGTTTCACCTGGGAGCAGGACCAAAATATTGGTTGCCTTTCTAGCTCCGGTGTCTTTAATTGGCTCTGACTTCTATATGTGGTTATTATAAGCACTCAGAAGGACATTGACACCAGTGTTGAGGAAAGTGTGGATCCAGAGCACATCTGATCTCCTTAGTCTATTTATTAGATCTATTTGCATAGCTGTATGAAAGCTTAAAGTCATCCTGGCTAATATTCAGGTTTATTTGCCTGGTAACATTGTAAGCCATATCTGGAACATAGATAGCATGGGTGTATGTCTTACCTTTCAAAAGACCTGTAAGTAAGGAAAAGCATGTTAATAACAAGTGAGCATCGAGAAGTTGTCAGGAAAAAAGCAAATATGGCAATATAAAGTCTTGGCATGTTTGAAAACATTTCTGGTTAAGCTGTGTACTTTGTTAGGTAACATACAAATTACTCAGGAAAAACTGGAAGTAGAGATAATTTGATCTTTGAATTTCAGGGTAAGTAGAGCTCACCCATTTCTCTCAGATGAAGATCATTTGAATGTTGGTCTGTATCCTAGAACAGGGGTGTCATGTCTTGAGAGTTTCAAGCACTAGGAGCCTTTGAAGATAGTAGAATTGAGATAGCCACTTGAACAAGATCTTGACTAAGACTGTTTGATTACCTGTATCTTCATAAGAAAAAAGCAGAACGTGGTCATTGATCAACTAAAACAGCTTAGTTGCAAAGTTAGCCTTTTTTTTTTTTTTTTTTTGTCTAAGCTGGACAAAATACAACAATTGATAAATTTGCTTTGAAAGAGAAAAGTTCAGCTGGGCAAGAGATGTTCTTAATTCTGGAAGCAAGTCTCTAGTAATTAATCTGACATCTGTTGGAGGTGTTTTGATGGACATAAATCAGTGTCGTGGTTTCCATGACTACTAAAGCAGATGAAGCTCGGATGCGAACCCACTAGTTCATGTCTAAATGGTAAACAGCACTAACATTGTTTGTATACAAGAGGCCAACGTTACAATTTGGGATTAATTTACTTCGACTCAGTAATTGGAGATGGAGCCCCTCTACATGGTTTTAATGAAACAGAAGTTACGAGAACAAGGAGTTGTCTTTGCTTCTTTAAGAACAAAAGTGACATTGACTAAAACCAAATTATTTCTTTTCTAAAACCGAAGTGATAGACCCAGTAATGAATGAGACAGGGAATTAACTTCAGGGTTACAGTGTTTGCAGCTATGATAATTATAGTCTTGTAAAAGTCAGTAACTAATGAATAAATTTTGATCTGAAGACTTGGTTTTCCCAGTATTTAAAAGCTTGACAGATAGAGGTACATAGCTAACTTGTCTAAACACTTTAAAGCTGGTATTTATAACTTGTCATGAGCAGACTAGTACCAGGGAACTTGCTACCCTGAGACATGGAGACATAAAAAGTTTATAATCCAAATTACATGACAACATGTAACAAACTAAGATCAACTGTTTTAGCCTAGTGTAAGCCTTAGGCAAGCCTGGTGGTTGTCCCTTGTACTTTAAAGGGCTTGTACTCATTTTTACTTTTCTCTTGAACAAAAACTAAAACTATGATCTGGCAATGAGTCATAGAACTCTAGTGACTGGACAGAGTGTTGTCCTGTTGTTTTTTTATTAGTTATGCACACAGTGTGTAGACAGCCATGTTGGCACCATCATTAGCCTCCTCCCTGTCCTCCCCGCTCCGCAGGGACCGTCCTCGTTGGGCAACATGGGTCGTGTATTGTGGGGTAGCCGTCAGTTATGGGAAGAGGCGATGTCTCTGTGCATAATGTCCCAACACGTGGCTCTAGCCCCTCTCCAACCCCTCTTCCATAAATTGCCCTGAGCCATGTTGGGTTCATTTTAGGTCTACTTCAGTGGTGAGGCCTTGGGAGCTCAGTGTCTCTGAAACTCTGGTTTGGTGGGAGTTGAGTGTTCTCTGTGTCTAACTCCTTCACTCTTGTGCTGGTACCAGGCTCACCAAGAAAGCAGCACTCTTGCTCATTTCCCCAATTACTCTACGGTTTCAGCTGGGGCTCTGATGAGGTCTGATGGGCTGATTCTCATCAGGATCTGCATCCATCTGAAAAAGAGAAGCAAATTATTCAACAAAGAGTGAAGTCAGCACCAGATACATGGGATAACCATTATTATTTTAAAGCAAATTTAATAAGAGGTGCAGGCCCTCTTATAGCCCACGCTTGGTGGGAGCTTGATAGTGGAGAGTGGGCTCATTTTTGGGTCTGGTTCTGACGTGTTTTCCAGCTCAAGCTGTGGGTTCTGTTCCTCTGAGTGGGTCAATTAGCCACATCAAGAGCAATTGGTAGCCTACCATGGCTGAGTACCACTATTTCACTTGTGTGAACATCACACCAGGTTGTTTGCTGCTGTGTAGCTTAGACAACGAGTTGCTGAGACAGATAGAGGTTATTTTTTCCCAGTCGCTCATGCAGCACCTTCTGGTACTAGACGAGCCATCTGGTGACTGACTCTTCCAGATTCCAGCCAGGTTACTGCATGTTCCATGCCAATAGCATATGCTGTCTTCAGCAGTAGGGTCTTACCACTAATGCTTGGTGGGTCATCAAGTACTCTGATAGAAATCTGTCTACTTTGGGGAAACCTTGTAGGTCTCTCTGATCAACAACAGCTCATTGTGGATGTTAACCACATGCTGGTACTGGGAGTTATAGGCCAGTGCCAAGGAAAAGGAAGAAAAAGATAGGTAATATAAAGGAGATAGAAGAGGGAGAGAAAGAGAAACAGAAGATTAAGGTTGGTCTTCCTCTTACTCTCTCCAGGACCCTGTGGTCCAGGTGTCCCTCTAAGGGAGTGTGGCCTTTTAATTAACCAAAGGTGAGAGGGAGAATATGCAGAACCGGAGCTGCTCTTATTAGTCTTAAGCTGGGTGTTCTGCTTTCCTTGTCACGGAACCACAGGGGGCCAGACTGCTTCAGGAGGAAATCTTAGGGAACATATGAACAAAGTTGGCTAGGGTCTGAGACAGTGGAAAGCTTAACCTTGAATTTACAGTCCTCTTTTACCATGGGTACACTGAACATGATGGTCTGTTAGCATAAGTTACAATACTATGAGTAAGAAGAGGTGATAAAAATGAGAATCAAGCGCCTTAGCAGGTTAACCTTGTAAGCACAGCCTTGAACAGGAAAGGAGTTTTTTCTTAGAGAACTGTGAGAGAAAGAGAATGGTGGAGCAGAGGGAGATTAGAGATGTTCTTTAGTCTTCAAGGATCACAGGAACCTCATTTTCTTAGGATATATGTTTGGGACTTGTGCCCTGTGCTGTGGACATGGCACCTACATTGAAAGCTAGGAGGGAGATGAGGAATATTTCCTGTCATTCCTGTCCTCTGACACCTCTGAGTCCTCCTGCAGGGCTGGGTCTATCTGATGCATCCTTGGCAGTTGTCAGAGGCCAAGGGAAGAAACACCATCTGGAGTAGTAGCCAGCTCACCAGTGCCTGGCATTTTTCTACCCTGCCTTGAGATTGTCTTTGTTTTGTCTCAGTCCTACATGGCAAGCTTGAGTCAACGTGGCTCATTTGTGCCTACAACGTAGCAACCCACTAAGGTGCCAGGGCCTTATCTGTGTGTGGCCTGATGACTGCTTTGTCTCCTTCTACAGGGAGGAACCTAGACTGCTTTGACCGTAGTACGTCTCTTTGGATTTACACCATCTTTGAAATCCCTGCCACTGGTTAAACTCTTTCTATGTTTCTGTTTCTTTATATTTTGAAGCAAAATCTGTTCAACTTACACAGACATCTTAACATATGCTTTTTCCTTCTTATTTACCATTTAGCCATTCTACCTCAGTATAAATTTACAGAGGATCATTAACAAAACCTCATTTTTTAAAAATAATACAAATATATTTTTTAATTTGAGAGAGAGACAGAGAAACCGACAAAGAGGGGTCGTGAGTATGGATGCGTCAGGTTGTCCTGCCACTGCAGATGAGGTCCAGACACATGTGCCGCTGTGCATCTGGCTTTATGAGGGCTCAGGGAAACTGAACCCAGACCATCAGACTTTGCAAGCGAGGCCCTATAACCACTAAGCCATCCCTCCAGCCCTACAAAACTTTTTCAAACCAGACATCTTTTTCTTAGGACAGCTTTAAAAAAAAGTTCTTTACTAAACATTGATTCAAACCAACATTCAGAATTTTTTTCTTATTCTTATAAAATCTTACAGTCAGGACAGAGAAGTTTTTTTCCTTTAGTAGTAGCCCAAGGACAATGACAATCAAACTTGATTTACAATGTCTACCTAGTATACACATTCAAAATTTACTTCCTATTGGCCTTGGAATATTGTTCTCCATAAATATGTGAAGCGTACTTTAAAAGTCATTAAAACAAGTTCCTTTTTTGGGTGGGGGCTTTCAAGGTAGGGTCTCTAGCCCAAGCTAACCTGGAATTCACTGTGTAGTCTCAGGGTGACCTCGAACTCATAGCAATCCTACCTCTGCCCCCCAAGTGCTGGGATTAAAGGCATGTATCACCACACCTAGTGAAAACAAGTTATTTAAAAAAAAAACTGTGTGTGTGTGTGTGTGTGTGTGTGTGTGTGTGTGTAGTGGGTGAACAGGAAAGCCAGAGCATTGTGAGAGCCTCAGAACCCTCTGATGCATACAACACTGAACAACCCTTAACCTAAGACTTGTAATTTTAATAGCATAGAATATTTGTATCTTAGTAACAGTTTGAGTTAAAATTCAACCCTGCAGAGCCAGGCTGGAGTGGCTGGACTCCGGCAGGTCTGAACTGGGCGGCTGCGGGCAGAGGGCGGTCATAGGCACATGAAAGCCGGAGTGACGTGCACTGGCCAGCAAGCACTCCTGACCCTGGTGTCCACGGAGAGAAGAGGCTCAAACCCAGACATCTCAGAAAAGAAGAGAAACAGTTCACTTCATTCTCAGCCCTTCGCAGTGAGAGAGGCGGAACTGCTGGGCTCTTTGGGGCTGACCTGCCCTGCCCCACGTTGTTTCAGGTCTTCCCTGGGCTAGAACTTCACGTTAGAGGCTACAGGCAGCCCAGGTGGAGGTAGGAGTTTGGGAGGAGCCTGATGCCTCCCTGTTGGGTTGTTCCCTTCCCAGGGTATTGGGTGTGGGATGAAAATGCAGCCATCACCAGCCTGGCTTGGCCATGTGGTGTGGTCACACTGTGTGCCTGCAGCCCTGAATGGACAACGTAAGCGTTTGGGGAAGCATGCCATTTTGTTCATGCTCAGACAAGGTCAGGGCCTTCTACCCACCCCCGCTCCCCCAAAATAAAAGACCTAGCAGTTTGATTCCATAGCCACAAAGCAGTAGAAATTCTAGACAAGGTGGTGGCTAAAGGTATTTACCGCTGATAGTTTTATCTGGCTGGTAATAACTTTATTTGAAGATGATTAAGAGGCCTAGCCAACTGGTCAAACTGTATTATTACATTTTGTTCCCCCATCCAAATCCTAGAGGCAGGTTGGCTCACCTTGCCTACCTGTCCCCACCCTTAAGCAGGGTTGTGTGGAGCCATGATCAGTCTCTGGGCAGTGTGGACTAATGTGCTTTCTCAAAGCCCCTGCTGCCCAAGGGAAGGAAACTTCACCCATGCTTTTGTCCTTGCCTCCCACCTGCTCAGGGGTGGGGGAAGAAGGGACATGTATCCCAATTGGAATTCCCCTACAAGGCATCTCAAATTAGCATGCCACAAAGTGAGTGCAGTCTGGGAAAACAAAACAAACACCCCTCTCGTAATGCCCCTCTATGGTTGCTGAGAATGTTGCGGTATTGGAGCTCTGGAAAGGATTAGATCTCTGAGAGATGTAGGAGACCCCCTGGCTTGTGAACCCGGAATTCAAGGTCCTTGTCCATGTTACCAAAGATTTTGAGAAATGCAGACAAAGACATGGCTAAGTGATAAGAATACATTAAGGAAAAAGTGAAAACAGGAGAAAAAAAAGAAATTCATCTCCTCCCATCATTTCTGGGAGGCAGGGAGGTGAGGACCAAGGAGGAATTTTCCGGAAGTCTCTCTGGGAACAAAACTGCTGGGGGAGGGGGCAGGGTCTTCTATTTAGAGGAACTCCCAGCTAGAATGAGCCTCATCCTTAGGTTCAGGTGTGTGGGAAGGATTCTGATCAACAGATGGGTGGCCAGGAGGCTGGCTCAGGAAGGGCCAGCCTAGAGTTCTAGACCTGCAAAAAGCAGCCATTGCAGTTGCTGAGGAGTTTGCTGCTGCTGCTGCCTAGCGCCGTCTTGGATGAGACTGGGTCAGACTCCAGTTCTGGTTCCGCAGAGCAGGAAGTCATGCTTCTTTGGGCCAGTCCCTTGCTGACTACCTATCAGAGAAAGATGTCTTGCCCCTAATCTATATCATTACTATCAAGTTTCAACAACCAGCATTTTCATATACTTTACAAATTTGTTCAACAAAACTTTCTCCCCACCACCAATTTTCTTCTACAACAGTTTTTTTTTTTAAAATTTCATTTATTTATTTGAGAGCGACAGACACAGAGAGAAAGACAGAGGGAGAGAGAGAGAATGGGTGTGCCAGGGCTTCCAGCCTCTGCAAACGAACTCCAGATGCGTGCGCCCCCTTGTGCCTCTGGCTAACGTGGGACCTGGGGAACCGAGCCTCGAACCGGGGTCCTTAGGCTTCACACGCAAGTGCTTAACCGCTAAGCCATCTCTCCAGCCCTACAACAGTTTCTTAACAGATTCCACATCAGGCTGTACTGAATTACAGTTCTCTCAATTTCTTTGAAAATACCCTTTCCTATAATTGTTCTGTGCAGTGTGTTTGGAAAAGTTTAATCCTGAGTCCCTTCAGTCTCGCAACTGACAGTGTAAATAAGCACTAGACTGTATTGGTGACACCTGTTTCAGGAAAAACTACTCAAAATTATTTGCCTTGTTTTTAAATCAACTATTGATGACTACAGTAGCTTGTCACACTTTTTGGCTGCTACAGTCAGGCATAGTTCACTAACACGTCATTAGTAAGTGGCTTTCTTTACTTGATTAACAAATTAGCCACTTGGAAAGTAACTCTGTGTGTGTGTGTGTGTGTGTGTGTGTGTGTGTGGTGATTAAATACTATGCTTTGGTTTTCTAATTCTTCTCACTATTGCTTTACTGCAAGCTGAAAATACTGTGTTGAACACTTACTCTGGTTATATTTACATTCTTTTAGCACAACTAAGGTACCACGATGTAACAGGTTTTGCCATGTAATTGTACACCAGAATCCACATTCCGCAGTACCTTAAAAGTACAGCACTTACAGGTTACCTTGTTTGCTTTGGACACGAGGAATACACCCTCATGATAAAATGCCTGGCAGTATGTGTGGAATTTGAAGTACTGTTGAATTATAATAATTAGTGACATTTATAGTGTGTTCAGTAGCAGTGCAAACCAATGACAGGGCCACATATGGTCTCAGTGACAACTGCTCGATGGGAAGCAGCCAGAGATGACATGGAAATGAATGAACATGGCTATGTTCCAAACAAAACTTATTTATGGACACTGCAATTTGAATTTCATTTGATTTCTGTGTTTTGAGACATTCTTTTGATGTTCATTTCAACTACTTAGCAGTGAATATCAATCTGTAGTGTTAGATGACCAGACACAAGGGATGAGCAGATTTGCTGTGCAGATCATGGCTGCCAAACCCTGCTCTAAGCTACATTGACCAGATTCAAATGTTTGAGGAAAATCATTTTTAATCTATTTGAATGGCATTGCTTGCTCAAAAAAAATGACTTTTCTTTTGTTTGTCTTTAATAAGCCTTTTCTTGACACCCCGCATACATACAGGCAATATGCCATCTTCCTCATCCCCTCCCTTCTCCCTTATCTCCCCCCACGTCCCTGCTTTCCAACTAGTCCGTCGCCTAGTTCAGTGTCCACGGCTTTTTATTTTCCAGGCAGGGTCTCACTCATCCAAGCTGACCTGTAATTCACTATGTAGTCTCAGCACGGCCTCGAACTCTCGGCGACCCTCCTATTTCTGCCTCCCGAGTGCTGGGATTAAAGGCGTGCGTCACCACGCCCGGCAGGTGTCCACGTTTGTTTTTTTTTTTACCTGCTATGATGCAGGCAAAGATGATCTTTCTTCTTTGTATAAAAGAAAAGAGCATATTGAGACAACACAAGAACTACTAGGCCACACAGCCACACGTGCAGGTTTGAGTAGAAAGCAGGTGATTTAAATGTGGCCCTCGTGTGCACTTAAAGCTTCAAGCAGTGTGCAGTTTGGGGAAGAGAATGAACTTTGGGATCAGACGTATATAATTTGTGGTACTAGAGATCAAGCCAACAGCCTCTCTTATCCTAGGTAAGTGCTCTACCAGTTAGCCTCATCCCTGGTCCCAGACAGGCGCAATTTGAATCCAGGGTTCAGTTAATTTAGGAAAACTGCCAAAGGTTTTAGCTTCAGTTCTCTCAGCTCCAGCTCAGACTGTGCCTGCTTTGCAGCATGGTCTTGAGGATGAGGACTGTGGCCCGAATGTGAAATGTCCTTGATAGGCTCGTCATGTACTGGAACACTTGGTCCCCAGAAAGTTGCTGGAGGAAGGAAGCAGCTCGGGATGCAGACCATGAGGTTTTATAGCCTGGCCTCTTCCTGTGGACCCTGGAGTCTTCACTGGTGGACACAGTGTGGCCAGATGGTTTCCTGCTGTCATGACTTCTCCCCTGATAGAGAGAGAGAGTGAATGGGTGCACCAGGGCCTCCAGCCACTGTAAACAAACTCCAGATGCATGTGCCCCCTTGTGCATCTGGCTAACGTGGGTCCTGGGGAATTGAACCTGGGTGGTTTGGCTTTGTCTGCAAATGCCTTAACTGCTAAGCCATCCCTCCAGCCCCGACTATTTTATTTATTTATTTGAGAGAGAAAGAGGAAGATAGAGCAAGAGAATGAGTGTGCCCAGGACTTCTAGAATCTGCAAAGTTATTCCAGACGTGTGTGCTAGCGAGTGTATCTAGCTTTATTTGGATACAGGGGAAATGAACTCTGGTCCTTAAAAGGCTTTGTAGGCAAGTGCCTTAACTGCTGAGTCATCTCTCCAGCCCTGCCAATGCTTTTTGAGATAAGAACAAGGTTTGATGTCTATTAAACTGTGTCTTAGACTTAGAAGCCATCACATGTATCTGTTTAAGAGTGTTTGGATCCTCATTCCGTTACATTGCACACTTGGCTACCACATCTCATACCTCATGACATCCTTAAAAATAATGAATTTTTTACCCTAATAAAGTGACAAACAGAAAAGGACTAGAGCAGAGCTATCTGTCAGGCCACTTTTAGGTTATCAACCCACTGAATGCCTTTAGCTGTTTATGAGATTCGTAGCTAAAAATCGCTTTCTTTGCCTTGCCATTCTCATCCCATAAAAAAGGAAATCAGATTTAGTGCCATGATCTCTTTGTTCCACACTTATTCCTACAGATCAGCATAGCATACATGCTTACAGTGCATACTGATCAAATGGAATCTCTTCCTCTCCCTCCTGCCCCACACCCTGCTTGTCAAGCCTGATTTCAGCTGTCAACTTGATTGGACTTAAGAAACCAGTTAATGAGGCACACCTTCGGTTGTGTGTTTGAGGGTGTTTCCAGACAGGAAAGACCAACCCTGGATACAGCTGTCACCACCATCCCATAGTGGGGTCCCAGGCAGAATGAGAAGAGAAAAGGAGGAAGCCAGGGGAGCTCTGGCACCAGCACCCCCTTTCTCTGCTTTCTGATCAGTGCCACAAACCAAGCTGTTCCCGCCACCACGCTTCGCAGGCCCGCTGGATTGCATCCCTCTCAGCTGGGCACCACAGGGAACTTTCTTCCCAGCTCGGCTAACTGCTCTTCAACTTGCAGGCCAACCTGTTTTCGCTTTGGCAGGTGAGAGAATCGCAATGCTTGTTTGTCTGTCTTGCATGTTTCACTAAGCACAATGACCTCCAGTTCATTTATTTTACTACCTAGGGTAGGGTTTCATTCTTATGGCTGAATAACACTCTATTATTTATAGATACTACATTTTCCAGCCATTCACCTATTGATGGACACCAAGGCTGGTTCCATATCTTAGCTATTGCCAATAGTGCCACAAGCGCACAAATATCTCTGATGTGGTTTTATTCCCTTTGTTATATACCTAGAAAATAGTACTGCATCATATGGCAGGCATACTTGGACAGTTTCAAAGGAAACTCCATACTGTTTTCATAATGGCTGTACTAATTTATATTCCTACCAATACTGTATCATAACTTTAGATGAATTCAAAAGCTATAAAACTCAAGGGCATCACTCTGGTGGCTGTGCCTCTGCCAATAAAGTAGTTAATGGCAACCTCCAGTATCCCTAATTACAGCCCCATGCTTTTCGACAGCAAGCAACCTGTGAGTGGCTTTCTCTAATAATGGGACTCCAGAGGATCAGCCTTTTTTTTGTGTAACCTACCACACCACAGCACAAGTCATATGGCAGCCTTTAGCACCCTTAAGAGTAATTTACTACACTTTATTCTTAATTGAGCATGCTCTGTGAATCTGTTGTGCCTGTTAAGAGTCTAGGAGAAATAGTAAAATATGGATTTTACCTTTTAAAATGATTGCAAAATGCTGCTTTAAATAATATGAGACAGTGAATATATTTCTTATGTGGCGCTGAATAAAACAACTGTATGCTTTGTACCAAAATAGTGTATTGAGAGATCTTCATGCAGGTATATTAAAAACGACCCGGCACCTGGACTAACAGTCTCTGGTAACGCATGCTTGTGCCTCAAGCAAGCTGGTTTGGCAGCGTAGGCTGAGCCTCCTTGGTCATAGTGTTTTAAGAGCAATGGCTGAGCATTTTTTAGGCTTGGTACAGAAAGAAAAAAAAAATTGTCAGTGGTTTGGGGTCACTGTGATTCTCAGAAATTAGGAATGTGTGGAGTGAGGAGGAGGCCACGGGGCCCCGTAGGACAGGCTGCGGTGGAAGACCTGACGCTGAGACCGCTGTTCCACTTGTAGTTGTGACTTGCTGGCTAGGTGAACTCAGACAAGATGCTGACTGACCTCTCAGCTGCGTTGTGGCTTTTCTTCTCTTTTATTTCAAGAAGCACATTAACAAAACTTTTTTTAAAGCAAAGTTGCTGGCTAATAGCAGGCTCTCAATGAATGGTAACTGTATTATTAAAATAACATAGATACATAGATCTGCTGGTTCAGAAAAAATCCCGTGACACACTTAGCATAAAACAGACACATATTTCTAGTAATTCAAGTCTCTACCAAAAAGATGTGTGTGGGGAGCAATGTGCTGGTGGGTGTGGTAGTTTGAAGGTGAATGTAGGTCCTACACAGCCTCAGGGATTGTTCATTAAGGCTTAGCTTCCTACATAAGTCTCCAGCAGCCTGCTGCAAGAGGTGGCACTGGGCTGGCTCTTGTGTCTAGCCTCAGGGGTGTAGAGCCAGTGTGAGCTCCAGCTGGTGGGAGCCAGCTTCTTCTGTCATTGATGGTGCTTCCCTGGGATTCTGTAATAAACCCATTTTCGCCCCCATAAACTGCTGCTGATAGGATGTTTGTTCCACCAACCATGGGACAATTGATTGATTTGGGGGAATGTCCTTTGTAGAAAAGAAAAGGCAGCTAAAAGAAATAGCAGTGATTCCACTGACTGTACGTGGTTTTAGTATATGGCCCCATGGACTCAGGTGTTTTTGTTAAGGTTAGGCTTGCAACTTGAGTCTCCAGTGGGTGGGTCTCTTCTGGGGAAGAGGGGAAGAGATAGACCTTGTAGTCCAGCCCTGGGGTGTGTCCTGGGCTGGTTTGAGTTCCAGCTGTTTTTAGTGCTGGCTGTTTTGTGGTGCTGACAGTTGGTGGTATCTGTCTGCTTGGATTTACATTCTCATAATGTAGAAAAGGCTCATCTCTGCTTCAAAGGAAAGAAGGAAAGCCATTGGGTAGAGGTCAGGAAGGCTTTGTGGGCTTTCTAGGGGCAATCTATAAAGAGGTATGGATGGAGACAAAACACTTGTGTTTATGAACATTTCTGAAAGAATGATGAGATACGGCCTAGGGCGACTCAGTGATTAAAGGAGCTTGCTTCCAATGCCTGATGTCCAGGCTTCAATTCCCCAGTACACATGTAAGGCCAGATACAGAAAATGGTACATGCATCTGGTGTTTATTTGCAGTGTTAGGAAGTCCTGGTGCACTCATACTCCCTTTTGTTTCCTCTCTCTCTCATTCCTTCCCTCCCTCTCTGCACACAAATCACAAAATATTTTATTAAATCTTTTATTATTATTATTAACACATTTCATATGGATACATCATGTGTTGGTGCTCTCTTTTTCCCTTGTCTCTGCCCGTCTTCTACTGGGGACCCTCCTCAGTGGGGTTACAGGTATTCCCTATGAGGCTGTGGTTTATGCACTGTAGGTGCAGCAGTCAGAAGTGATGAAATATTGGATAAATATGGCTTTGGTTATTGTCAGTACTTTTCAAGTGAACACTGAACACCAATGCAGTGTGTTAAGCAGTGAAGAAAGAGACTGGAAGGTTTGAATCAAAGCTTGGCTGAGAGGAAGGTATCTATGCAAGGATCGCTGGGTGAGGACATGATTGAGGAGGCTACGTGGTCTGTGTGTTTAGGACTGGAGGATCTGGACTGCCTGTTCCTGAGGTAAGCTCAACACCATTAGGAGAAGGCTGTAGAGGAAAAGAATCTCAAACCAACTGGACAGTGGGATGAAGTGGCTCCTCATCTTACAAGTTGGAGACAGAGACATAGTGTCTGTGAAGGTGCTGATGGCCATTGGTGGCCAGCTTTGCTGAGGGGGGGATGCTGTGGTGTGTGAGCCCTCGAGGAAGCCGCCCGCAGCTCGCTCTTTGTCAGAAACAAGACAACCATCAGGAGCCTTAGTGGGGAGATCCTTAAAAGTCTCAAAGCACAAATATGATTATTTCAGTTTTGCTTTAATATTTGCTCTCTGTACCCTTCAGTTTATACTTTAGACAATGTATAAAGTTATATTATTAGATGCAATGATTTGATTCAGGTGTTCCCCATAAACTTAGGTGTTCTGAATGCTAGGTCCCCAGCTGATGGAGATTTGGGAATTAACACCCCCTGGAGGCAGTGTATTGTTGGGGGCGGGCTTATGGGAATGTGGTGATTTGATTCAGATGTCCTCCATCAGTTTAGGTGTTCTGAATGATGGGTTCCCAGCTGATGGAGATTTGGGAGTTAACGCCCCCTGGAGACAGTGTATTGTTGGGTGTAGGCTTACAGGTGTTATAACCAGTGTTCTCTTGCCAGTGTTTGGCACACTCTCCTGTTGCTATTGTCCATCTGATGTTGGCCAGGGGATGATGTCCACCCTCTGCTCATGCCATTGTTTTCTCCTGCTGTCATGGAGCTTCCCCTCGAGTCTACAAGCCAAAATATACCCTTTCCTCCCACAAGCTGCTTTGGGTTGGGTGTTTTTTGTCAACAATGTGAAGCTGACTGTGACACCTAGATATACTAGATGTTACTGGTAAGTGGAGATAAATGTTTGTGTAGGATCACATTTTATGTTACAAAATGTGTTTCTATCCCTTTTATGTCGCCTTTTGCCTAGCTATGCTACCTGGGACTTCAGGGCGGGAGGGTGCCGAGGTGCTCAGATGAGAAGGACCATTCATCAAGGTGGAGGTGGGTGCTCCATAGGTCCTCCATCAGAGGCCTTGAGGCAACTCCAGAATAGTGTAGGGATTCCTGAGTAGGGATGGTAGACTCGAGGCTGCCTCCCTGTAAACTGATGAGTGAGAAGAACTTCAGAAATTCATAAAAGGGAAGAACACAACTGACAAGTGCAGAGGGACCGAAGGATAAAGAAGCAAGCCAGGCTAAGCGCCCGTCAGGAGCCCTCCAGCAAGATGAGGGCAAGCAGAAGCCTCCAGTCAAAGGAGATGCATGCAACCCTGTGAAGAGACTTGCCATTGACACCCCACAGGACAAATCCACAGCTCTGACAGCCTCCATGGCAATCGTGAGTCTTGCTGATACAGAGACCTCTCTGGCAAGACAGGTCAACTTTGGCAAATAATTGTCACATGCATATAAACAGACCTGTGGACAGAGGTCACATGATCACCTCAATAGTTAGAAAAGTCTTTTGACCAATTTCAACATCCCTTCATAATAAAAGCCCCCGAAGGAGCTAGAATAGAAAGAGCATAAACAACGTAATAAAGACGACTTTTAACTAACTTATAGCTCACATTATGCTAAATGTGGAAAAACTGAAAGGATTCCCTCTGAAATCAGAAATGAATATAATGCTTAAAGTCTTAATTAAGTCAGTAAGGCAAGGAAAAGAAATAAAGGGCATACAAATAGGAAAGAGAAGCCAGCATACCCCATTTGTAGATGGAAGGATTCTAGACTATGAAAAGCTCAAAGGACTGTAGTAGAAAATTCTCAGATCTGCTGAGCAATTTCACCAAAGTAGCAAGATACATGGTCAACATTGCTGAGAAGAGAATTAGGGGGGAACAGCCATTCAAAATAGATTTTAAAGTACCGGAAATAAACCTAAAATGCTTCTATAGTAAAAACGTCAAAACACTGAAAAAACAAGTTGGGGAAGCTGGAGAGCCCGCCTGTGACCGTGGAGAGGCAGAATTGATGTTGCAAGAATGTCTGTATTACAGAAGATCATGATCTAGAGATCCCACGGAAGTCCCATCAAAATTCCACTCTCAATTTTCACAGCACTAGAAAAAAAAATACTAAAAGCCACATGGAAGCACAAAAGACCCCCCAAATAGTCACCGCTATCCTATGAAGATAAAAGACTGCTAGAGGCATCACAGCACCCTACCACAAAGTGTATGCGGGCCATAGTAATAAAAACAGCATGATACCAGGACAAAAACACACATGGACTAATGGAACTGAGTAAACGACTCAGAACTCAAACCACATGACCACAGCCACCTACACTTTGACAAAGATATCAAAACCACACATTGGAAAAAAATAACAGATGATGGTGAGAAAACTTGATATTCACCTGTGGAAAAAAAGAAACACTCTATATCTCTCACACTGTACCTAAAATCAACTCAAAATAGATTAAAAAAATTCAATCTGAGATCTGAAACTCTGAAACTGATAGAGAAATTCATAGACAAAACACATGACAGAGGCTAGGCAAAGATTTTCTTGAAAGGAATCACATAGCACAGGAAATCATCCAAGAGCTGACGATGGGACGGCAGGAGCTGAAGAGCTTTTGCACACAGATTTAGCAATCAGCAGAGCAAAGAGGCCATTGACAGGACGGCAGAAAGCCTTTGCCAGTTATGCAACCAGCAGGGGACTAGTGTCTAGCATGTATAAAGAGCTCCAAAAATCCTGTAACAACTAGTCATTCAATTCATAAACAGGCTAATGCACTGAACAGACAGTTCTCAAATAAAGACTTGGCCTTTGCAGGTCGGAGGCTTGGGGGTCACTCCTCTGAGAACTCGGCCCTCGCCGTCGCGTGGCTCTCCTGCTGTCTCTCCTAGTGAGGACCCCACAGTCCTTGTCAGACTTGTCACAGAGTTGTTCACTGTGGCTGTATGCTCCCTTCCATTTGTATGTAACAGTTCTTATTTTGCTTCAAGGGGACGACTTATGCTTCGCCATATGAACTAGAATTTCCAGTGTCACAGGAAAGTGACCCTTCAGACGCGCTGCTCCCCAACACCAGTCATCTGCTGGAATAGAGACGCTGAATTGAGTTAAAGACATGATGGGAGTCAGAAACAAGTGGAGCCTGAATTTATTTTCATCACATTTCCAAGGCTCTAGAAAAGTGCCAGGGAAGCCTAAGTGGCAGGTGTCTACTGTGTGAGGAGACCAAAGCAAAAAGCAATGATGTGCTCACAGTGACAGCGACTGAAAGTGGCAGCGACAGTGACAGCCACTGGTGTCCTTGTCCAATGACTGAACTTCTTTCTTTCTTCCTCAAATGTGATCAGAGGCCCATGACAGACCATTCACTGACAAAATCTGGAGTTAGCAGTGCTTACCACAGAATCAAGGGCAAGTCACAAAAATACACTCCTATCAGTATTGGCTTGGACCTTAGCTTATACCATTGGGCCGGACCATGCTCATTTAAGTCTGGCCTCTTCTACAATATCTACTGCATGAATTAATGGTTTGATTATTTTCTAGGCCTCGAGTCAGACTTTCCCTGCTTCTCACCTGTGAACCCATTAGTATGCCTCTATACTGCCTTCACTATGCCTTTGTCTTCTCAGTTTCTGTCTTTAACAAGGACACTGTCATTGGATTTTGGGTTGACCTAGTGTAGCAGACAGCTTCAGGTTCACTGAGATGAACTTCCAGACCAGGTACAGTTATGGAGGAAGGGATATTTATTGAAAGGCACAGATCCAGGGGAAGTCCCATAATGGCCAAAGGAGCTGGCCCGCCTTCACAGGACCAAGCAGAGAGAGAGAGAGAAGCACAAGCCAAAAGCCACACAGCACAGCACTCTTCAGGAACTCCTGCTAGGCACACTTTGCGTAGCTTTAGAATGAAATCTGAAACCCCCCATCACACCTTAAGGTCCACACAGTGACACTGCCTCCAGCCAGGTGGCTGCAGATGCAAACTACAAACAAATAAAACACTGAATATATTGGGGGCCATCTATTCAAACCACCACCCCTAGCTAATCAGGAGACTCTCATCTTGATGTCCTTAACATGTGCAGAGACCCTTTCTTTGTCAAATGAGATCACATTCAGCAGCATGGGGAGCCACTTGTAAAGCAGTGGGAAACATGCTCGTGTGTGGCTCAAGCACAGGTATGTGCCCACCAGTGACACTGTGGACTGCAGGAACATCATCAGCTGAGGTCTGTGTAAACGTCTTGGGAAGTTAGCTGTAACTTCACCTCTTTCTTGCCCACTGATCTTCAATTTGACAGTGAATTTTTCAGTGGTGGCTGAATTTAAGTGGTGCCACTTAAATTCCTGTCTGTCCAATAGCTGGAAATTCACTTGTAGCTGCGTCTCATCCCCTGGGTTAGGTTCCACTGATGTTGATACCAGCCCCAACTCCATCTGTGTGCTTTGGGAGTTGTGCTCCAGTTAGCCGCAGGTGAGCCCAAACTCGGACATCCCACCTGGACCTGCACGACTTCCCCTCTCTCTCTCAGCCACACTGCAGTGCTCCGGGCCTGCTCATAGAGTATACTGCATTTTCAATGTGGAAAATGTTTCCAAGTTTCTCACTTGCACGTAGGATCATTTTCACTGTGATTCCTACTAAGAAAGGATCACATCAGGATGGCGGGGCACAGCTCATGACGTAGGGACCGAGGCAGTGGGCAGCCCACCCTCACGCCAGTGGTGCCTGCTAGAGCGTGTTTCAAGCCCAAGTCTTTCTGACTGCAGAGCGCTGGTGTTCTGCCACTATGCAGTGAGGCTCCACTGGGAATCAAACACTCCTAAGAGGGTTAGGGCTCGTGTTGCCATGGCATACAGGTTTATTAGAAACCCAGCAAGCAATCTGTAAAAACACAACTGTTAAGGAAATGTTTGTTTGGTATCATGACGCACGCATTTGAAGTATATGCAGAACTATTTGGGTAACTGCTTTCTCATTTACTTCTTTGAATCACTTGAAAAATTTATCAGTAGATTAAAAAATATTTTATTTATTAGAGAGAGAGAGAGAGAGAGAGAGAAAGGCTGATAGAGGGAAAGAGAAAATGGTCCCATCAGGGTTTCTAGCCATTGCAAACGAACTCCAGATGCATGCGCCTTCTTGTTCATCTGGCTTACATGGGTCCTGGGGAATTGAACTGGGATCCTTAGGCTTCTCAGGCCAACACCTTAACCACTAAGCTACTTGCCCAGCCCATCAGTAGATGTTTTTTAAAGACAGTCCTTTTGCATTACGGATGTCCCTTCAAGGTGTAACACAAGCTTGTCCCACCAGAGGCAACTCTTGTTTTCAAGCATCGTGCGTGACACCCTAGTGGCACCCACACTCACCTTGGGGCGGACGCAGGCTTGCCCACTCTCACCCTGCCATGCTCATTTGTGCGTGCTCTCTGGGGAGTGTGAGGGGATGACATGAAAGCATCGGTAAGGGATGGAAGGAGGAAACAGCACAAGGAACTGGTTGGCAGGAGGACAGCCAATCTCCATCATGTCTCTGGTGCATGCGATCATGGATGTTTCTTAATAGGAGCACGGTAGAAACGCATGATCTTCATTGACCTTGAACTGGCCCATAACCATACTGATGAGACAGCTGTCTGGCATGGGCTGATACCTCTGAGCCGTGATGCTGCGCTGAATTTTCTAGGATGGAAGGTTGACAGCTCCTCAGTGGCAGCTCTCCCCGGAAACTGTGGTCCTCCCATAAGACACAACGTCTCAGCATGAATCACACCTGGTTGGGCTCTGTTGTTATACATAACTGGGCGTAATGCTGAGTGAGGCTGGAGTCAACTGGATCCCTCATGTAGCGTCACACAGCCTGGCTAAGGCCACTGGAGCCGGCACAGCAGAGCAGAGGTAGAGGCTGGCATGTGTGCGTCTGCGACAAAATATTTCTTCCCAGCGCCTTCCTTCTCCCGCCCCACCTCCCTGTCCAGTAAACAATCTGTGTGGGCTTTTCTGACCCCTCCAATAGCACAGAGAATCCAATAAATTACTTCAGTGGGATAATTGCTTGATGAAAGAGGTATTCCGAAGTATTTTATTGTATAATTTTCTCATACACTTAAGATTTCAATGGTATACATATTATGAGATTCTTATAGGTTGCAGAGCCTTAGAAATAACAGTGGCCAGTTAAAAAGGCACAGGGGAACTGGTGGGGAGAAAAATGCTGCAAACAGTAAGACGAGGAGCAGTAGAAGGGCTGGACGATAGATAAGCAGTCGGGAACATGTTTAAATTATACTCTACAGCCTCCAGACACGAAACATTTCATTTCCCTTTGCACGAAACTGGTCTGACCTTCACAGCTCCGAAATAACAGGAAATATTATTTCCCTGGCAACTCTATTGCATTTTCCACTAGCAGTTAAGCAGAATGCTCAGCATGAATGAATATAGTTAGAAATTGTTAAGGGAGATTTCTATGAAGAGTGCATAGTAAGCGGTAATATAAATGTAAGAGCTTACAGCAAAATGGAATTCACCATGTAAAGGTCAAACCTGCCTAAGAGAGACTTTTAGGTAAACTATGGGGTTGAAAAACCGGTTCCCATTTTGTTTTAATAGTTAGGAACGTATGGCAGCCGAGGCGGCGTGTTTCAGTTGAGTGGAGCATGCGGCGTAGCTGTGGTTGACTCAGCAGAAACACGCCATGACTTCCGTAGGGGATGACGGATGGCTAAATTCCTTCCTTCTGCTTCTGAAATGAATGACTTAAAAACATTATCAACAGCAGAGGGTGTCAAAAAAATTGCACAGGTACTTTATCTAGTCATGTCATAGTTTTCCTTACTTATTTTTATGGGGTAGTTTAAGAGAAGTATGCAATTTTGAAGGACAGTTAGCTAAAAACCATTACAGAAAAGGAAAACCAGAGATACTTTATGGAAAAAAGAAAACCCTGTCACTGCATTCTCTGGATTTGAAGCACACTTTGAAGGCTTGTTCGAACTTGAGAAGTCTGGTTGGAAGTACAGAACTTGTAGAAATACCTAAGATCGTGTCGGAGCAAGTAGCTGAGCTGTCGAACATTGACCTCATCCTTTGGACTTGATACATTCCTAAAACCATGCATCAACTCTGCATTCTCTGAATTCATACACTTATCAGTCATATTGAGCCTTTAGTATATGCCGGTTATACTTCTAAAGATGCCGAGAGAACTGAACCATCGTTCTCGCCTTCGGGGCTTTTGGAAAGAGTGGGGGGGGTGGTGTGAACAAGCAGGTGTGATGGCAACAGCCTCGAGCCCAGGGGGAGGTGAGGCCGGGCACCCCAGCCTGAGATGTCTGGCCTCAGCACTGGAGAGAAGAAACAGGCAGAAACGGGGCCTCGACCTGCCGCAAACAAACTCCAGATGCATGCCGGCACCGTTTCATTCATCTGGCTTACGTGGGTCCTGGGGAGTCGAACGTGGGTCTTTTGGCTTTCCAGGCAAGTGCCTTAATCACTGAGCCATCTCTCCAGCCCTTAAAAAGTTGTGTGTGTGTGTGTGTGTGTGTGTGTGTGTGTGTGCGCGTGTGTGTGTGTGTACATCGGTATGCTGGAGTCTCTTAGGACTGAAACCAACCCCAGAGGCATGGGATACTTTGCGCCCGACTTTAAGTGGGTACTGGGGAGCGGTTCTACAACCAAGTGCCTTTAACTACAAAGCCATCTCCCCAGACTCAGTCATCCTTTTATACAGTTCATTTTCCCTTTTGAAGTCTAATCTGAGGGAATTCGATGCACATATCTGGCAGAGACGTCCTTCTTGTTTACTTTTAGCGTTTTGACCCCACTTGCAGTTTTTTCATGATATGCTTGTAGCTTCTACCATTTTGTTTGAGTTGTGGCTTGAAAAGTTTGTAATTTTCCTTGTGTTCATATCTGCAGATCTTAGTTTCAGAGACGACCACTGTGCGATGCATCTCCGCCCTTCTCCAGCTCTCGTCACCCGAAGCGAGCCTCAGCACCGCTTCCAAATCACCTGAGCTCTATTTACATCTTGTTCTCCTTGTAACCCTCGCAGCGTCTTCTCAGTATCTGTCCGTGTCTCTAAGTTCATTCTACAGTACTTGTGTTTGAGAAGCTCCAAGGGGTTACGTCCCTGGTTCCTTGCATGGCTCAGTGTTGTCTTTTAGGTAATGTTGTATGTGACATAATAACTTGTCTGGATTGTGTATTATTCGTTTATACATCTCTTCCTCAAGGACTCAATAGACATATATTATAAAACATGACAAATAGCCTTTTATTATGATTTTCCTCCTGAAGTTTCAGGTCAGCCAGATTTTCTTTCACATAGAATTGATTCTTGTTCTTAAACTGTAGTCCTATCAACGGGCTATGTGCTCATCATTTTAAAGAAACTTTTGTTGAAATACAGTGTGACCATTTTATTCATATATTTGATTCTCTTTATTCCAGAACAGTTTTACTTTCTCTTTGAATATTCTGTTTCTTTTTAAACACATTATATATTTGATTCTCTTTATTTCAGGACAATTTTACTTTTTCTTTGAATATTCTGTTTCTTTTTAAGCACATTTTATTGAAAATTTTAATATGAACTTAGCAATGACAGTTCTATGCACATTGCATTTCCTTTGGCTGTATAAAAGTAATTTTCTACAACTTTAGAACATTTTGTTTTAAAATATTTTTGTGTTTTAAGGCATGCAAGACTTTCTTCCCTTCAAAAGCTTCACCATGACCATCTATTCAATAGTGTGGTTCTGACACATCACTTCCGATTACTTGTACTTTCTGAGCTTTTTCACCTGAGTCCTAATATGTCTTATCTGAACTTTTGTTCAGTGGGGTTATAACTTTGAAAGTCCTTTTATTTTATTTTGGTTTTGTTTGCTTTTTCTTTTGAGGTAGGGTCTTGATCTAGTAGCCCAGGCTGACCTGGAGTCTCAGGATGGCCTTGATCTCACAGCTGAGATTAAAGGTATCTTGATCTCACAGCTAAGACTAAAGGTATCTGCCACCTTGCCCTGCTTAAAAGTGCATTTTGTTTAGGAACATTCTTTTGTTGCTGCCTGACTTGTGTGCTACTTTTTGCCTCATTTGTGTTATAGCTTTGTGTATTTTTGTCTGCCTTCTGTGCCATATTCTTTTCTTTAGGCTTTTATAATTATATTTTCTTAAAAATATTTTTATTTTTTATTTACTTGGGAGAAAGAGAGAGAGAGAGAGAGAATGGGCATGCCAGGGTCTCTAGCCACTGCAAATGAACTCCAGATGTATGCACCACTTTGTGCATCTGGCTTATGTGGGTCCTGGGGAATTGAACCTGGGTCCTCTGGCTTTGCAGACAAATGCCTTAATCGCTAAGTCCTCTCTCCAGCCCTATGATTATCTTTTTAAAGCATTTTCAGCTGTCTCTTACCTTTAGCCTTATTGAGGACATTTTATTTTAGTTTCATTTTGTTTTGAGACAAGGTCTCATGTGTCCTAAGCTTGCCTCAAACTCATTATGCAGCCCAGCATAACCTTGAACTTCTGCTCCTCCTGCCTCAATCTCCAGAGTCTAGGATTACATGTGTATGCAAGCCCGCCCGGGAGCGGAGCAGCCCACATCTTCCTATGCGCTAGGGAGGCACTCTGTGGACTGTATCTATATTCCGAGGCCTAGGCTCATTCCCTACCCTCCCTCCCTCCCTCCCTCCCTCCCTCCCTCCCTCCCTCCCTTCGTTTCTCTTTTGGTAGTACTTTTCTCTGGCTTCTCTGCAGATCTATTTGTTGCTGATACACTCCGTTCTCTAGCACCCCATTTCACCCACAGCTTCTCTCTGGTAAAGATGGTATAACTGTATGCTTTCTCACTCAGCTTGGTTCTACAGCCTCTGTTTAAAGCCCATTTAGCTAAGAGAAAAGTGGTTGTTTTGTGTTGGGATGTTCCCCAGTTCCATGATGGGTGTTTCACTCTCCCCAAGCCCTGCTGAGTTGTGTCTCACACAGAGCTCTCTTGTCTTCACATTTTTCCCCTTGCACTTGGCAGTGGTTGTAGTTTTGTGTTGTGGTTGTTTCTTCATGTTGTGGTTTAGGGTTATGGTTGTTTCATAGCATATTAATTATCTGTTATTAAGTAAGAAAGCACTCCCAACCTTCTTTACATGAGCCACAATTTATTACTTCTGCTTCTCTTGGTTGGCAGTGCCTTTCTTCTGGTCTCTTCTCTGCTCACCTTTGGTTCACCTGGGCAGGACTGGGGCAGCCGCGCAGTCCTGGCCTCTTTGCTTTCATGTTCCTCCTCCCAGTTGTTTCCATAGCAGCGTTTTGGAAAGGGCGAGAAACTTCAACGCCAATGCCTTTGTTACTCAAAGCAAATTGTGGACTGGTCTGGCTTCACAGAATGTCAAAGTCTCATTGTAACTAGATGGTGCAAGCACCTGGACTTTGATTGCAGTGGCTGAGGCCCTGGCATGCCAATTCTTTCTCTCTCTCTAAAAAAATAAATAAATAAAAAAAGGGTAGAACTCATATTAAGTATTCTTACTCCCCCTGCAGAAATAAGAGTGTGTCTCTCGTGACAGAACAATTATTGTGCCAAAATATACCCACACTTTGGTTCATCTTCTTCCTTCTTTCTCTCTTTCTTTCTTTCTTTCTTTCTTTCTTTCTTTCTTTCTTTCTTTCTTTCTTTCTTTCTTTCTTTCTCTCTCTCTCTCTCTCTCTTTCCTTCCTTCCTTCCTTCCTTCCTTCCTTCCTTCCTTCCTTCCTTCCTTCCCCCCTTCCTTCCTTCCTTCCTTCCTTCCCCCCTTCCTTCCTTCCTTCCTTCCTTCCTTCCTTCCTTCCTTCCTTCCTTCCTTCCCCCCTTCCTTCCTTCCTTCCTTCCTTCCTTCCCCCCTTCCTTCCTTCCTTCCTTCCTTCCTTCCTTCCTTCCTTCCTTCCTTCCTTCCTTCCTTCCTTCCTTCCCCTCTCTCTCTTTCCTTTTGTTTTGTAAGTTGAGTGAGCTAACCAGCTTGCTCCAGAAAGCTGTCTGTCTGCCAGCCGCAGCCGTGCATCGCCACTCCCAGCCCTGAAGTGGGTGCTGGGACACAAACTCAGATCCTCATGCTTGTGTAGCAAGCACTTTGCCGACTGAGCCATGGCCCTAGTGCTTTTATGTTTCTTTATTTAAAAACTATTTTATCAATTTACTTTGTGTGCACGTGAATATGTGTATATGGAGGCACTAAAGTCTCTTGCCACTGCAAACAAACTCCAGGTGCATGCACAACTTCTTGTGTCTGGCTTTATATGGGTGCTGGGGCATTGAACCCCAGGGCAGCAGGCTTTGCAAGCAAATTTCTTTAATTGCTGAGCCACCTCCCCAGGCCTACTTTATGTTTTTTGTCTCATAAAAAATAAAGGACACAAAAGTGTACCCTGATGCCTTCAACAGAAAGCTTGTATTTCTTTGGTAAGGAAAAGCAAAGGAAATTCATACCAATATGCTTCCCTTTTAACGGAACACATATGCTGATCTATACTTGTGTTCTAATTGTAGCTCTGGGAGGTTAAAAATACCAAGGTACGGTAGTCTCTCTATGACTACGATGAGGTTGTTCTTAAACTGTAAGGTCATAGATGATCACCTATGGGATTTTGTAGAGATTTCAATTCCTGCTCCCTTTCTTTATTGAAATTTTGACTTAGTAGGTTCAGGAGAAGACTCAAGAATCTGATTTTAGTTTTTAAACGTTTTATTGAGAACTTCTGTACGTACAGACAGTATACCGTGGGCTGGAGAGATGCCTCAGTGGTGAAAGGTGCTTGCCTGCAAAGTCTAAGGGTCCGGATTTAATTCCCCAATACCCACAAAAAGTCAGATGCACAAGAGGGCTCATATGTCTGGAGTTCATGTGTAGTGGCCGGAGGCCCTGGTGTGCCCATTCTCTCTGCCTCTCTCCTCCTCCTCTCTCATAAATAAGTGATACACCATTATTGCAATCCCTCCTACCACCCCCTTTCCCACTCTGAACCCCCCTCCACTGCCATCATTCTTTCCCTTCCTGTTATGCAGGCCTTGTGCAGGTAGCCTCAGCCACTGTGAGGTCATGGATGCCATTGCCACTTTGTGTCTGGAAGACAGTAATGCAAAACCCCAAAATCTGTTATTTATTTATATTAAAAATATTTATTTGCCAGAAAGAGAGAGCAAATGAGAGAGAATAGGCATGTCAGGCCCTCCCGACACTGCAAACAAACTCGATGTCTGTGTCACTTTGTGCATCTGGCTTTACATGGGTACTGGGAGATCGAGCCTAGGCCATAAGGCTTTGCAAGCAAGTGCCTTTAGCCACTTAGCAATCTCACCAGCCCAAATATGAGTTTTAAAATCAACACTTTGTATGATGCTGGTGGAGGGATCTACTATTATACTACATCAGAGAAATGTCAGAACTTCCTCCTTCTTCCAAAACCTCATGAATGTAAAATGCATACTGGAAGTGTTCACTAAGCAACAATTAATTATTTAATAACCTGCACCATTTAGCATGTCTTTGAGAATAAACATCATAACTTGGAAACAAAGCTTTGTTGCATCTGTCATTATGTAAATAAAACAGCTTTTATAATTATGTGTTTTTGGGTTTTTCACCTCTGACATGACAGTGGAAATAAGTTAAGGTTGCCTTTAATCATGGAGACAGGAAAGCCAGTCTTCAGTAAGTTGAGAACCTGCACCATTGGCTGTGAGAGCATTCGGCTAGCTATCTCCTGGAGACACTCCTTCAACATTTACTTCAGTGTTAGCGTTAAGCAATGAACACTGAAAATTAAGACAGAATATGTAGACAATGGTCGTCAGACTGTTACAGAAAACAACCTATCTTTATTATCAGAAAATAGAGTTCAAGCTGGGCGTGGTGGTGCTTGCCTTTAATAGCAGCACTTGGGAGTCAGAGGTAGGAGGATTGCCATGAGTTCAAGGCCAGCCTGAGAATACAGAGTGAATTCCAGGTCAGCCTGTGCTAGAGCGAGACTCTACCTTGAAAAACTTAAAAAAAAAAAAAAAGGTCCAGTGATTTAACTTTAAGTTGTATCACTAACACTGTAATAGAAAGGCCTGAAGAGAAAACATAACTTATTAATATTCTGCTTACAGCCTTTGTGAATCACATTTTAAACATGAGGGCCATATTAAAAGAAGACCAGAGGCTGCATTTGGCCTCTTTTTATAATAAAAATATGTCAAACTACAGATTAAGATTCATGGTAGGTTTTAAATGTGTTAGCAACTTAGTGTTTTTGGGTCACAACAACTCTTTGTTTGACCACTTGATGGCAGCATTTACTACGTGCTAACATTGAATTTCATTTATTTTTTAAATTTTTAAAAAAAAATTTCTTTCTTTAGGTTGTTCAGCCTCGTTTAACATTGGTGGTGGAAAAGATTGATAGCAATGCAAATGTATTTATAACCACGAGAGATAGTCACCTTCCACCCCAATTAGCCTTTGCATTGATTTACTGAGGAAAAACATCTATTACTGAAAAAGTCTTACAGATTAGTGTTGCATTATTTCGCTACAGTTGAATATCTGCGGGAAAAGTGATCTCACAGATCTCACTTTAATCTAACAAAAATGTACTTTCCCAATAATTAAAAAAAATAAAAAGATATATCATTGAGAATGCAGTTTTGGTTCAGAGTACCATAGCACATTATTTTCCCTTAAAGCTATATACTTAGCTATTTGAATATATTTTAATAATGAGTTTGTTTCATATTTTAGGTCTTTAAGAATAGATTTATTCATGATCTATTGCTTGCATAAAGCCATTGATCAAAAAAAAAAGAAAGAAAGAAAAGAAATCCTCATTTCTCAATTTCTTTGTGAGAATACAATTATGATCTGAATTAAAGTCTCTCTCTTTATTTTTTTAATACAGACAAGCTACTGCCTCTTGAAATGCCCTTTCGCACTCTCAGAATAATGGAGCTGCAGCTGAGCCATTTCCTGCAGAGGAAAAACCTGCCAGTGAGGGTTTGCTGAACATACTGGCAACTGCTTTCAGAGGGAGGGAGGTCGCAGAGAGCTGAGGCTTGCGATTTACATGGCGCACGTCCTGCTGCCGATTTATAAGGCAGTTACCGTTTAGTGCTTTTGGCATGAGAGGGGGCAAAGGTATCTTTGTTTTTAACTATCTACTCTTCTCCTTTGGCCCCTATTTGGAAAAGTTTGGTGGATTTTTTGGTTTTGAGCTATAGCTGAAGAAGATCCTCTGTATGGTAACTCATTGCCATCCGAATTTTTATGTCAGCGAGGTCCGGACACTAAAGAGCAGGGCTGTGGCGGAGGGGCCGCCAGGGCTGTGCAAATGGGAAGAAAGTAACAGGAAAAGGCTCCAACGCCAAGTTTCTACAAATACCCGCGTGTGTGTGTGTGTGTGTTGTGTGTGTGTGTGTGTATTCCGGAGGAGGAGGAGTTCCTAACGCTGCTGTTTTCACAGGCTCAAGTCTATTTCCCCGAGCTTTGTATGTGTTTATTTACGTACAGTTGTACATTTCCCTTGGTTTACATATACTTGGGCATTCTAGGCCCAAGCAGGAGACTTATGGCCAGTACATATTCTTTCCAATAGCTCATCTCATGCTGGCTTAAAAACCATTTTATAACAAAATTCAAGACTTCTGTAGAAATCCCAGAGAGCATGGGGAAGCAGTGAGTAAACGAAGCCTGCGCTATGGTGCGGTTTCTTGAGTGCCCTGGGCGTCTAGCTATATATGCGGTGTACACACTTATGTATTAATGCCTAAATACAAATACACACTGTAAAATTGGATCACACGGTAGTTTTGTATTAATTTTCCCAATCCAACCCAGCAAGTTTCTGCTGCTACGTAATCCGCTTCTGTCTCTCCTGTTGCTAACACAAACGCCCTTGCGTGTTTCTTATTCTTTGGAACATTACCTGGCTTGGTCCTCCAGACAAGCACCCGTTAAATGACAGCAGGAGAGCCAGCCACCGGGTCTGGTGGCTTACGTCTGGCGTTCATCGGGATGACCGCAGGGAAGGCTTTCAAGAGTGCGCGGGAAGTTCAAGCCTTCTCGCTGATAGGGTCCATCTCAGGAAGTCAATGCGGAAAAGAAAAAGGCAATAATCGCCCTCACAGCTCTCCCAATCCGGGCCGCCCACTGTCTGCAAAGCCCTGTTCAGTTCTAGCCAGAAGCTCAGGAAGGAGAGGCTTGGCGGGAGCATACTAAGAGGGCTGGCTCGTATTTATTTAAATATTTGTTGTTTATTTTTATTTATTTATTTGAGAGGGAGAGAGACAATGGGCACACCAGGGTCCCCAGCCACTGCAAACGAACTCCAGAAGCACGTGTCACCTTGTGCATCTGGCTAACGTGGGTCCTGGGGAACTGAGCCTCGAACCGGGGTCCTTAGGCTTCACAGGCAAGCGCTTAACCGCTAAGCCATTTCTCTAGCCCCTAGTATTTATTCATATCGGGGTGATTTGTTTTCCATTTTCCTGGACTGTGAAATATGGGGGGGCTATGGCAGAACAGAGTCGCCTCCACTGTGAAGAAAGACACCGCGTCTCCAGCGGCCAAGGCAGAGAAGGGCCGGGCGCGGTCCACCCAGACCCGCCCGAGCGCGGCTCCCCGCCTGGGGCGTAGGAACTCGCCCGACCGCCCCGAGGCCTCCTCGCTCCTCCACGCGTGCCTCCTTTGAGCAGAACAGAAGCGCCTCGGGAAAGAGCAGGAAGCACAGGTTTGCTAGTGGTTTAGTCTGAGTGTGGGCGGAAGGGAAACGTTGCAGTGAAGCCCCCCCCCCATGCCCTCCTGGAGGCCTCCCTCCATCCCAAGCAACCTGAGGGGCTGCTGAGCTCCGAGTCCTGCGCCACGCTTGCTTTCGGTGCATTTGCAGTCTAGCCATTTCACAGCCCGACCCCTGTCAAATTTTTATCTGTTCACGGAAAAAAAAAAAAAAAAAAATTACTCAGAGAGTTGAAATTGACATTGATTTTTAATTTATACAAAAGTTATTGCAAATATTTATCAGTGTCAATTAAAACAGGTCCATTGCCTACTCTATATAGGAAATCAAATCCCATAATTACATTTTGCTTGTGGATAGCAGCGTTGGATTCAGAGTTTAAAGGGCACCGATGATTAGGCTCTGAGTTTAAACTAAATTGCGTTACATTCCCCTCTCTCCCTCCTAGAGTGCACATGTGATGGGCAGGCGGGGCGGCTGTGCAGTTCGTATTAATTAGTAGAAATGTCAATGCTCATTTCTCTTTGCTTTCCTTCATGCACCACATACTGCAAAATTGCAAAGATAACTGGAAGGTAAACACACGTTGTGCTAACAGTGAGAACGGTAATGCCAGTAATTGCCAATATGGGTACTAAAATACAAGTGTGAGCTATAGTGGCTTTGACTTACAAAAATGGCATGAATAACTTCGTTGCATCATATGACACCTTAAATTCTGTCCTTAAATTCATATTTCCCTCATTAAAATTTGTGAGATACTTCTCTAAATTCGATTCCCCCTTCAGCATTCCCCACTCACTAGCTCTTGCTCGCTCTCCATTATTATCACCTACGAAGTTTGTGGTTTGGGATTCGCTTCTCTAAGTGAGCTGAGTGAGTTCTGAGTCTTTCTATGTCCTCATCCCCTGTGCTCATTGACCATACCAAGAAGGTCTCAACTCCAGAATTAGGGCAACTGAACGCTTGGATTTCTGTGGTGACTTTCAACACCAAATACTGTGGTTTTTAGTTTTCATTGCCCCTATAAAAATTTCCAAAAGGGTTCACTTGACTTTTTATCATTCTCTCTCTCTTTTACTATGAAAACAATAACCCAACCATCATGTATAGCTTTCCCACAGAATTGCGTTTTATTTATGGGAGTAGAAATTATGTTTTTTGTTTGTTTGTTTTCTTAGGAAATATGATTTTCAATGGGGAATCTTATTTGTCAAGACATGTTGACTGGATACACATGTTACATGGGTGACTCTGATCCTTTGAGTGTTTGTATATTAGTTTGTTTTCTATTGTTATCACAAAATGCCCAAGGCTGGTTATTAAATGAGTTTCTTTATCTGATAGTTTTGGTGGCTAAAAGTCTAAGATCTATTGGCACCATTTTTTAAATTTTTTATTTTTGGTTTTTTGATGTAGGGTTTCACTCTAGCCCATGCAGACCTGGAATTCACTATGTAGTCACAGAGTGGCCTTGAACTCACAGTGATCCTCCTACCTCTGCCTCCCGAGTGCTGGAATTAAAGGTGTGTGCCACTTCACCTGGCTGTTTGTGTGTGTGTGTGTGTGTGTGTGTGTGGTAGAGGCTTGCTCTAACCCACCCTGACCTTCAGTTCACTATATAATCTCAGGTTGGCCTTCAACTCACAGTCATCTTCCTACCTCTGCCTCCAGATTGCTGGGATTAAAGGTGTGTGCCGTCACACTCGGTTCCAATTTTTTTTTTTTAGCCTCTGGAGAGAGTCCTTCACTGTGCTTCAAGACAGATGGCATCGCAGTGGGATTCTTTGTAAGCAGAAGAAGCACGTGGTGAGACAGAAAGCCAGAGACATTCAGAAGTCAACCTGGTAATAACTACTCCCAGGAGACCTCACTGGGGCTTGCTGAGAACTATATTAATTTCTGAGTGTGATGTCCCAAAGACTTCATCACCTGCCCCGAGACCCTGACTTTTCAAGGCTTTACCATCACTCAACATTGCCACACGAGGGGCGTGTCCGGACTATGACAAATGATTCATCCACTGTAGCAATTGCTGACAAAGATGATATCATTTAAGAGATAAGTAGGTTTATGAGGGTTTAGACAAATGGAATGCTGATCATAATAAGAAAACGACCTTATTAGTTTTAAGCACTATTTTGGTATAAATATATTCTTGACTTACTTTTTAAAATGTTGAATTTGTAGCTATAGAAAACATCTTTATAACAATAATGTCTGTAGGACATTAACTTTATTCTTCTATGTCTAAGGTCTTTAAGGAAAGAACAGATCAGGGGTGGATTGAAAATATTCCTGGGAGACAAGCCTTGAATGAGAATGATTCGGATGGTCTAGAAGAGAGGAAAGATGCCCTTGGCAAGAACATGATTTAAAACAGCAATGATGCTATCAAGAAGTATATGCATGCAGTTGAAAGCAGACATAGGTAACTTCTGAAAATGCCAAAATTGGTATCAAGAGGAAAAATCCTCCTACTAGCATCAGGGGAGATCAAAGATGGCCCATTCCTTTGTAACTCAAATGCCTCAGAGCCAGAATGCTTCATATGAGTATTTTACCAAAATTTGAGTAAAAGAAAACCCTCTATATTATTCAGTTATTTTAGAAAATAGAAAATAGAAAAGAGTGAAGCCACCTAATCTACTTAGAAGCTACCAGAACCCTTCTTACAAAGGACTAAGAAAGCAAGAAAGTCTCACAAATAGACTAAGCCCTTTTCACTTATGAACCAAGATGATAAATTCTAAGTAAAAATAAGAGAATTCAGCAACCTAATAAAAATCAACATTGCATTTCATTCAATAAAAACCTTCCTGTTACAATATGTCTTTGAAAAACAAATGCTTAACTGAGCTAAAGACAAGTAAAAGGAATTCAGTACAGATCTGAAATGGAGATGGGTATGATGTTAAACACCAGGGGGACATGGGTGTGTGGCCACCTAAGGGTGGGTGGTGCTCCACTTTCCAGATTGTGTGGTCTTGACAGGCAAATAAAACAGGTTTCATGAGGTAGGAAATTTGAGGTCAGCACAGAGGGACAAAGTTTTCTTTTTCCATAGGAAAAAAAAGAGACATTTCTCAAATAATTTTAACAATAGTATGTCCTAATGCATGTGTATATTTTTTAATTGACATAAAAAATTAGTCCTAAGATATCATCGGTGGAGTGTCTTTTAAGAAAGCACAAAAAATCACACATCCCAGGCTACAATAATGACTTTCTGCTTTTAGAAAGCACCTGAAGAGAAGATCACCACTTCTATCATGTGAATGTACAAGAAAGAGTTAACCGTGTGCAAGATTCAGCAGTCAGGAAAGTAGAGCCCTCACAAAGCTTGGATATACTTCTCATCAGGTTTAGCCTATAAAAATAACATGTTCATGTTCTTAATGATTGAAATTTCTGAAAAAAATCTGAAGAAAAGAAATTACACAAAATGAACACTGGAGATTAAAAATATCAAAATTCCAAGAGCTGGAAGGAGTAGAAGGAAGAGGAAAACACTGTGGAAGGTGTATAAGGGCTGTGAAAATCAGAAGCAAGAAAGCCAACAAGACTTAATACAAAGAGAGAGCGCAAAACAACGTGAGTTGAAGTAATAGCTCCAATTAATGGATACAAGAGATTAAAAACAAGCATAATTGGAGACCTTAGAGGAACCTAAAATGATAAAATGATTTTGTGGTCTCATTTTATTTTATTTTAGCATGGGTAAACAGACTATATACAAGTCTTAACATAGAAAGAAATTACATATTTATAAATTAAAATGTAAAGTAACTGTAGCGTATAAAGCAAGCTACAATTTGACGAACAACATTAATGCGATAAATATTTACAATTAAAATGAAGACTTTTTCTGAAATCAGCTTATTTGATTTGTACGGGATTTCTCTCCATATTACTGAGCATGACTGTGTGTGTGTGTGTGTGTGTGTGTGTGTGTGTGTGTGTGTGTGTGTGTGGTGTATTCAGGGGTGTGTGAAGATGTGGATGTGTGCAGGCCAGAAGAAAATCTAGCATGTCTTCCTCATTGCTCACCTGCATATTTCCTCGAGGTGGAGTCCCCTCAACCCGAAGCTGCTAGTTTTACTTGTGGACACCAGCAGCTCTGCCACGCACGCTTCTCAGCGGACGGTGGCTGCCGGCACGCGTGGCCTTGCCCGACTGGTTCTCTGGGTGCTAGGAAACCAAACTCTTCTGGTCTCAGGTTCCCTCACATTGCTCATGTTTGCAGCACAGCGCACTCTTAACCACTAACCAATCTATCCAGCCCCCCAAAATAACAGATTCTAATAGCAGAAAATATACAGTCAAGGCTCTAAAAAGTGAGAATGATTTTCATTTAGAAAAACTACTTTACAAAATATTAAGACACAAACAGCTTTGAACACTCAGAAACTTGAGGCATATGGTTTACCGAGAAAAGACATTTTTATCAAATTAAGAAATAACTCCTATGTATATTACATGTATTTAACTACAGAAATGAATGTGTGTTGTTATATTAATAATTTTGGAATGATGTGAGTAGCAACAGTTGGAAGGGAAGGTAAGAATAGGAAACAGGAAAATATCTATGGTAAAGGGTTTATCTATTCTCACTGTAGTTTAAAGTTAGTTAAATTACAAATGAAGTAAGATCATCACACATTCAAGAGATAAACATGTCAGACTTATGTGCTAAAACTATCACCAATTAAAATTTTTTTTTTGTTATTTATTTATCTATTTATTTGAGAGTGACAGAAAGAGGCAGATAAAGAGAGAGACAGAGAGAATGAGCACACCAGGGCCTCCAGCCACTGCAAATGAATTCCAGACACATGCACCCCTTTGTGCATCTGACTAATGTGGGTCCTGGGGAATCGAGCCTTGAACCAGGGTCCTTAGGCTTCACAGGCAAGAGCTTAACCACTAAGCCATATCTCCAGCCCCTGTCAACAATTTTTAAAACATATAAATGGAAACACAGTTTGGGTTTCTATATTTAATATTGTTGTGGTGGCACAATTCTCTACATGAATTTACAGATTCAACACAATACTTATCAAAACTTTACATGGCATTTTTTTTGGGGGGTGGTAGAAATAGAGTACTTGCTAGTAGAATTCATGTGCAATTAATAAAAGCTTTTGAATAGCCCAAGCAATGTTGAAAAAGAGTAACAAATTTTAGGACCCATACAAAAGGTCCAATATTCATGTCACTGGAGTCTGAAATGAATAAAAAAAGGAAACAATAAGATCAGGAATCCTGGAGCTGGAGAGATGGCTTAGTGGTTAAGGCACTTGTTTATGAAGCCTAAGGACCCAAGTTTGATTCCCCAGTACCCACATAAGCTAGATGTCCAAGGTGGTACATGGGTCTGGAGTTTGTTTGCAGTGGCTGGAGGCCCTGGTGTCCTGATTCTCTCTCTCTCTAATAAATAAATGAATATGATATTCCAAAAATAAATTAGGAATCCTGGAGTATCAGGAAGAAAGAAAGAAGCCATTGAGAAATAAATGGGTTAGTACAATACGCTGTTGTCCTTGCTTTCTTGAGTTTTCTAAAATGTCCTTGGTGGTTGGAACAAAAATTACAACACAATCTTATTGTAGCTGTGAGTAAGGGGAAGTATGATAGTTACATAATAAGTGGAGGAGGGCTAAATGAGATAAGGTTTCCATAATTCACTTGCACTGGAAAAATGAGCCCATATATATATGCATACATACACATACACACACACATATATATATACATTATATATAATACATATATATAGATAGATAGATAGATAGATATATTTTATTATATATATATATATATATATATATATATATATATATATATATATTTTTTTTTTTTTTTTTTGGGGGGGGGGAATGTTTCAAGGTAGCATCTTACTTTAGCCTGGGCTAACCAGGAATTCACTCTGTAGTCTCAGGCTGACCTTAAACTCATGGTGATCCTCCTAAACTGCCTCCTGAGTGCTGGGGTTAAAGGCATATGTCACCATACCTGGCTCATGTAAACAAAATATTGTTAAGCATTTGAGGGATACCACTAATCAGTACTGTGAATGTACTAGCCCAAACATAAGAAAATATAAGCATTTAAATGAGTTACTTAGGATCTTCTATGCAAATCTAAAAAAACAGAAGATGAATCTAAACGAGGAAAGATGCAATAAGATTAGAAATAAATGCGACCCAAAATAGAAAAACAGGAGAGAAGAATCAATAAAAAAGAGACTTTGAAAAGATAGGTGAAATGCTCCACTTCTAGTAAGACTGGTGGTTTCAGAGGAGATTCTCCAGAGAAACAGAACCAGTGTCATTGGTACTGAGAAAGGGAAACTAAGTAATTAAAATTGTTTTTTTCAATTATAGCAAATGGCTCCTGCGAGATCTGTGAGGAGGTGGCCAGGCCTCATGGACTGGCCTGGTGCAGGTCTGCCCAGGGCCACTCACTGGCAGAACCTCCTGATGCAGGAAGCCACCTTTTCCTCTTCAGATTTTTTTGATGTTTTTAAACTCACCCATTTTGGAGGACAATCTATTTTACTCAAAACCCACCAATTTAAATGTTCAGTTTATCCACAAGACAAAACAAAACAAAAGATCTGAGGGAAACACCCAGAATAATGTTTTTACCAAATTTCTGGCCATTGTAGACTAGCCAACTTAATGCATAAGATGAACTACCATGCTGGCAAAGAGACAAAGAGAGTAGACACACAAAAAAGGCAGATATTAGGAGAAACTACATAAATCTGACAAATTTGATTAGGTGAACTGTTTTCCTTGATAAATACAAACTGCCACTACTCTCCTAACATGAAACTTAATTTCATTTCTTAAAATTTATGTGTGTGCGTGTGTGTGTGCAAGTATGTGCATGGGTGTGTGTGTGCCATGGCCTGGCACTCCCATTCTCTCTCTCTTTCTCTCTCTCTGTGTTTGTGTGAGTATATGTGTGTTTGTATATCATATGCATACATACACATACACACACACATATATATATACATTATATATATACATATATATAGATATAGATATAGATATATTTTCACCCTGGGGTGTTTGTCCTTCTTCCCTTTGACGCACTGTCTGTCATTGTTGCTGCCTGCGTCCGTCCAGCTGGCCTGGGAGCTTCAGGTGTCTGCCGTTGCCTTGTGATCACACGCGCCACTTGCCCTGCAGCTTAGCCTGGATGCTGAGGGCTTAAGTTTGAGCCAGCAGAATTTGAACCCAGCACCTTTTCTTGCTGATCCATCTCACCAGCCCCAAAATAGATGATGTCAAGTCATGTAACTATTAAGGAAATTGAATTCATGATTTTATCCTTCTCCCCCAAAATTTCTTAGACCAGATGCTTTCACCAGTGAATATAACAAACATTTGGAAACTAATAAAAGTGAGTGATTTCTACATAATTTTCTGTAGAAAACAGCAGCAGTGGAAACATGCCCCTGTTAATTTTATGTAGCTTGTGTTGTCCTGATATAAAATCCAGAGACAATGAAAAAGAAAAATAGCAAAATAATATCCCTCACAAATGAAGGTGCAAAAATTCTTAACAAAATATTAGTAAATATAAATCAACATGTAAAAATAATTATGCATCATGACAAGTTGGCTATACTTTGGGGCAAGGCTAATTCTATATTTAATAATGAGTCTGTGACATAAGGTACTGCTATCAGGTTAAAAAAGAAAACTGCATAATTATATCAGTCAATGTAAAAAGCATACATAAACAACATTTTTTCATTTAAAACTCAGAAAAAGGGCTGGAGAAATGGCTTAGCGGTTAAGCACTTGCCTGTGGAGCCAAAGGACCCTGGTTCGAGGCTCAATTCCCCAGGACCCACGTTAGCCAGATGCACAAGGGGGCGCACGCGTCTGGAGTTCGTTTGCAGTGGCTGGAGGCCCTGGTGCGCCCATTCTCTCCCTCTCTCTCTCTCTCTCTGTCTCCCTCTCTCTCTCTGTCTGTAGCTCCCAAATAAATAAATAATATTATTAAAAAAACTCAGAAATATATAAATAAAGGAGACTTTTCTTAACTTGATGAATGTGTGCAAAAAAACTTGTGCATGATGTTATACTTAATATTAAAGCACTGAATGTTCTCCTAAAATCAGAAATAGTGAAAGAATGTGTACTTTTACTATGGCGATTCAACACCTTACTGGAAGCTTGAGTTGCAGCAATACTGCAAAAATAGAAAACAAAAGACATATGGATCCAAAGAAGTGGAACTATTTCTAATTGTCTCTGTAGAAAATTCCTAGAATCTACAAAATGACAAAACAAAAACAAAAAAGAAACCTAGGACTAATAATTCACTTTAGCAAGATTCCATGATACAAGACAAATATATAAAACATATCTTCTATTGTTATGTTCTATCAATGAATACACAGACACAAATTACAGTATTATTAATGTTTGCTCAAAACATGAAGCAGTCAATGTAGACCTGACTTCTCTTGCCTGGGAATTGTATGCTGGTTAGTGTATAGTGAGATTTTAGAAAGAAAAGCAGGCCTGCAAAGTGGAGATGGTAAGTTCATGGGTTCTAAGAGTCAGCACTGTATGATGCCAGCTCTCTTCAATTCAATTATGAGGTTTCATGCAATTGCTATTGAAATCCTAGTAATATTCTTTACAGATACTGCCAAGGTACTTCTTAAATTTGTTTGGAATGGAAAATGATTGCTACAATAATTTTGTAAAAAGACAATGCAGTGGGAGGAATTCATCTTTTCCAATTCATGAATGATATAGTTGTATAATTCATACTGTGTGGAATACATGCTATGAGGAACAGACACTGGCATAAAATAGAGCAAAGTGAGATATACTCACATAAAAATATTCAGCTGATTTAAATGTTTTTATTGTTTGTGTGTGTGCATATGTGTGTTACATATGTTTGACGTGTATGCCAGGACACACGTGTGCCACACTGTGCATGTGGAGGCTAGAGCGGTTCCAGGAAGTTTCTCTTCTTCCACCTTTGATAGAGCTGAATTAAAAAAAAAAAAAAGGTTCTGGAGCAATTGAACATCCATAAGTTAAAAAAATCCCCTCAAACAACTCCTCACACTTAATGAAAATATTAACACGAATCCCAGAGCTAAAAGCAAAATATAAAGCTGTAAAATTAAAAAAGGATTATTTATTTAAATATGTGTGTGCGTTGTGGGGGACAAGCCAGGCCTGTTGCTGTTACAAATAAGTGCCGGGTACTTGTGCCAATTTTTGTGAACAGCTTTATGTGGTGACTTGAGAATTAACTCAAGGCTAGCAGGCTTTGTAAGCAAGCACCTTTAACTGTTGATTCATCTCTTTAAGCCTCAGTTGTGAAATTTTTTTTTAATTTTTATTAACATTTTCCATGATTATAAAATATATCCCATGGTAATTCCCTCCCTCCCCACCCCCACACTTTCCCATTTGAAATTCCATTCTCCATCATATTACCTCTCCATTACATTCATTGTAATTACATATGTACAATATCAACCTATTAAGTATCCTCCTCCCTTCCTTTCTCTACCCTTTATGTCTCCTTTTTACCTTACTGGCCTCTGCTACTAAATATTTTCATTCTCACACAGAAGCCCAATCATCTGTAGCTAGGATCCATATATGAGAGAGAACATGTGGCGCTTGGCTTTCTGGGCCTGGGTTACCTCAGTTGTGAAATTTTTGGGGGAAAATATATGATACCAAAGCAGAGACCTTACACACATGTTTGTTCTGTGAAAGATGCAGAGGTGAGAGGCTGCAGAGAGGGGAGAACCCCGCATATCTGACCGAGTCCAGCTGGCAAACCACATATCGGGCAAGTGAGCGGCATTTCGGGTACATGAAGACTCCCCAAGACTCACCAATTATAACGGGAAACAATCAATTAACACCATGGGCATCTATTGTGGTAAAATATATATCTTACCAAAGATATTCAGATGGAAAACAGGTGCATGAAAAGATGACCAGTATCAATGGACAATCTTAGTAAACTTAAGTTTAAGTCACAGTGGTACATCACTTCACAGTTATCCATGAGCCTAAAACAAGGACAACTGAGAAAGCAGGGGCCCTGGCTCACTCCTTGGTGGACGAGACTGTGAAAGGGCGCCGCACCCTGCCAGAGCTTGATAGCTGCTCTAAAGGACTGAACGTGCACATAGGGCGGCAGAAACATTTTCATAAATTTAAACCAAAACATGAAGACATGTTCACACAAAAAAATTACACATATTTATATTGGTAATTCAAAATTAGTCCCAAATTGGATGCAAACTGGCTGAATGGTTCAAAACATTTTACTCCATCCATAGCCTGAAGCAAGGGGACCATTCACACACAGTCACTGACAAATCGCCAGAGAATTATGCTGAGTGAACAAAAGTCAGTGCCAACAGGGAATGGGCAGTGTGATTTCATTTGTGTAATGCCACCAAAATGGCAAAAGTGTGTGGACATAAGGAACACCTCCAGGTGGCAGGGCTTAGTCATGGGGTGGAAGAAGGGTAGATCCATATCATGAGCCTAAATTACGTCTGATCAGAACTGGTCACACACACACTCCCTCAGCAAATGCTATTAGAACAGGGTGGAATTTCTGTGACTGGAGTAGGCTTATTCTGATTCCTCTTCTAGGGTGAGAGGGGGCATCTGCTTCCCCCTGGACCCAGGGCTTCATTTTAGTTTTAGCTATAAGTAGTACATCCTATTGGCTGTGGAAGTTAGAGAAATCATTATGGATACACATTGTTTAAGAAGATACTATTATGACACTAATCTACTTGCATGAGCATGCAGTTTAGAGGGAAGTGTAACATAGTCACTTAGCTAAATAGCATAAAGCCCATGAGCTTCCCAGCTATAGGTTTTTGACCTATGTACCCATGTAGATACTTATGTTCAAACTATTTTCCAAAATTACATTTTAAAATTTTTATTTATTTATTTATTTATTTGAGAGAGAGAGACAGATAGAGATAGAAAGAGTGAGCGAATGGGTACACCAGGGCCTCCAGCCACTGCGAACAAACTCCAGATACATGCACCACCTTCTGCATCTGGCTTATGTGGGTCTTGGGGAATGGAACTGTGGTCCTTTGGTTTTTGCAGGCAAGTGCCCTAACCACTAAGCCATTTCTCCAGCCAAAATTACTTTTTTTTTTTTTTTTTGAGGTAGGGTCTCATTCTAGCCCAGGCTGACCTGGAATTCACTATGTAGTCTCAGGTACATAATGCTGCTCAGAAGCCATAAATTAGTTATTATAGGAATAACAATAAGAGAATACCTCCCAATCAGTTTTCATCAGTCAGGGAGGTCCCTGAGATCCCCAGAATAATACAGGCTATTGTCAATGCTCTTGGTTGTTCACCAGAAATAGATGGGAAGACTTTATTGCTGAAGACAGCAATCCTCCTACCTCTGCCTCTTGAATGCTGGGATTAAAGGTGTGCGCCACCATGCCCAGCCAAAATCACATTTTTTAAATTAACGACAAAAGAAGTAGGTTTCCATATGCCTTTTTAAAATTTGCCTCCCACTTTGATTAGCCCCTCTTCTGTCCCCCACTCCTATCTCCACTTAGACATTTTTGTGACCAGTATGCTGCCCCTTCTATTTTCATATCCTATGTTTCCTACTGTCGCCTGCCCCATTTCTAGGTTCCCGTTCTTTACTAGCTAGCATCCCTTACATACCTTTGTAAAACATGAAGCTCGGATAGACATAGGAGAGAGACCATATGGCACTAATATCAGAGTTTGATAGTATCGAGAACTCTTCTATGCTAGTCTACAGTGATGTCAGGTTGAAGCAAAGTTGTCTAAAACAGCATCAGTTTGACAAAGTGATCTTTGATTTGGTGATTTTTGTCTACTATCCTTTACTAAACATTGTGAGTTCTTATATGGAGTATACAATGAGTGAATTGCTGAGTTTTTTTTTTTTTTTTTTAAGCCTAAGATGGAAGTCCAGAGACTGGAGTAAAATGCACTTCTGGTCCTCTGGAAAAGTTCCCAGCTTAGCAGTTTGACAATGACAATGCAAGTTATAAGCCAGCCATCCCAGAACCTGTTCAGTGACTGTGGCCTGGAAATATCAGCAAAACAATCAGGCTAAACTGGAGCCTTACTGGGGAGGGGCGGGGGGCTTGGGTTCTCAGCTCCCAGAAAGACCCGGGTTAACAGCAGCTTTCTAACTCAGGGCTGACAACGGGTGTCCAAGACTGCCTTCTCAGCTTCCAGCTTGGCCTGACAGGCAGAGCCAGATGGGATCAGGAACACGGGGGTGGGCAGTGTGTACTCAGGTTGTGCTGTGAGCTTGCGTGGCCTGACGCTGGTGCTGGGTCAAACATTTTCAGGCTGTCAGGATAGAAAGGATGAAACGGGGTCTAGTGTGCACGTTGGAAAACAATGCAGCCAGGCTCAGTCTCCGGGATGCAGGAAAGGAAATGCCCCAGGCAAGTTCTTTCATGTCAAGTTACATAGCACATCAAGATTATGCTACACCAGAATTTTTAAAATAATTAGTATTTTAATCATACAATCATTGCTGCAGGATTTAAAGGAGGAACAATTATTTATCACAGATCCAAACACGTGAAATTTTTCCTTCTAATCTTTGTGTTCATGAAACTGGAGCTGTTTTAAGAATAGGTGAGGCAAACGAGCTCCAGCTATAGGAAGGAAGCCTCAGCTTTGTCAAGAGGACTTTCCTTCTGCTAGTTATTCGCAGGGTGTGAGCAGCAGACACGAGTGTTTGTGCACACATCTGTCTTCCAAGTAGAAGAAGGAAGAAAACATTTGAAGTGCCAAATTAATTATTCCTTGGGGGCAGGTTGTGACATACCATTTGTTGCAGATAGGACTCCATCACATCTTTATTGTATGAGGCATTAAATTTATCCTTCGGCAAGTTACTTAATGTTTGTGACCCAGTTCCTGTGGTAGTTTGGATGTATGTCCCCCATAGACTCAGGTGTTTTATTGAAGCTTGTAACTTGGGTCTCCAGCTCCTTGGCTGGAGGAGATGTCACTTGGGGGTAAAACTTGGGGTTCATCCCAAAGGTGTGTTTGGGGGAGCAGATCTGAATTCCAACCTAAAGGTATGCAGAGAAGTTTGAGCTCTGGGGTCTTGGTTGCTGCCTGTTCCTGCTGTGCTTTTTTTTTTCTTCTTTTTTTTGGTGTTTGCTTGTTGGTGGTTTCTCCCTCCGCTTGGATTTATGAATGGCAGCCAACTTCCCTGCTGTGGATAGAACGTCCCCTGATCTGTAAACTTGAAATAAATCCCTTCCTCCCATAAAACTTGCCCCAGCATGTGGGATTGTCTGCTACAGTATCCTCACCTATACAATGAAGTCAATAATACTGAGACTCATGGGGGTTGGGGGAATGCCCTTTATGATTGCTTAGAGCAGCAACTAGCACACGGTCAGCATCCGGTATGTTCTAGGTGTTATAGCAGGCTTAAATTAGACATAAGAATTTGTGCCTTTTTTTTTTTTGAGGTAGGGTCTCGCTCTGGCCCAGGCTGACCTGGAACTCACTATGTAGTCTCAGGGTAGCTTCGAACTCATGGCGATCCTCCTACCTCTGCCTCCCGAGTGCTGGGATTAAAGTCGTGAGCCAACACACCTGGCGACAAGTTTTTGACCTGCTCCGTTTCCGATCTGGGCCGGTTCACCCCTCCTTAGGCAACCTGGTGGTCCCCCACTCCCGGGAGGTCACCATATTGATGCCGAACTTAGTGCGGACACCCGATCGGCATAGCGCACTACAGCCCAGAACTCCTGGACTCAACCAATCCTCCTGTCTCAGCCTCCCGAGTAGCTGGGACTACAGGCACGCGCCACTGCGCCCAGCGCGACAAGCTTCTATGTGTTGGGTGGCTTCTAACAGCAAGGAGAAGCTAACTGCGGCAGTCCGTTTCCTTGGTGTTTTAATATGGCACCACTGAGCAATGGCTTGTCTTTGCCTTCAGTCACCAAAGTTCTGAAATCTGTAGTCATTCTTCCTTGTCTTCAGATATCTTCCTGCACAGCACCACCTGTGGTGTTTCTGCTTCCATGTTAGTGTCCATATGCTAAAAGTTCTTTCAAAAACTAGTTTTAGGCTAGCACAGAAAGTAATGAATTTCATGATGGCATCTTCATGCATGTGTGCCATTATACTTCTCAGTCATTCTCTTCTCTCTTTCTCCTGGTCCTTCCCACCAGCTGCTTCTCTTTCCTTCCCACTTAACATCTCCTTTTGTTCTCTTATTGCAAGTATTCCATTGCCTAGTTCCTACCATTTTATTTACTTATTTATTTATTTATATTTTAGTTCCTACCTTCTTAAATTCTTTTCCTCCTCTTTCATGTTCTCCTTTCTAGTTTTGTGATGGAAAAAACTCATATATATAAACATACATTTTTAAATTTAGGCTTTGCACATAAGGAAAAAATGCAATACTTGTCCTTCTGAATCTGGCTTATTTCACCTAATGATTTCCAGTTTTCCTACAAATACCTTAATTTCACTTTTATTTTTTGCTGCATAAAATTTCATTGTGTATATCTACCACAATTTCATTTTTTCAAATTTGTGAATGTAAGTGGGAGGGGGATCGGGGTGCACGCATGCCAAGATGCCCATGTGGAAGTCAGAGGGCCTCAAGGAGCAGATTCTTCCTACAAGTTGGAGGTAGGACTTATCTTGCTGCTGTTTTGCTGCCCAGAAGTCTAGACTAGCTGGCCACATGCTTCAGATTCCTCCGGACTCTGCCTTCCGTTGCTGAAGGCATGCTTGGCTCACAGATGACTGCGCCAGTTTTTGTCTAGTTTTACATGGGTGCTGGGCATTCAAACTCTGCTCGATGGGCTTGAGGAGAAAGGGCCTTTAGCCACTGAGCCATTGCCCCACCCTATTCCCGGTTTTCCTAATTCATTTGTTGGTGGATACCTAGCTTGCTCCATTTGCAGGCTCTTGTGAATAGGGCAACAACAGACATGGACAGATGGAAATGCAGGTATCTCTGTGGCATGTTGCCTCAAGAATTTGTTGTGGTTTGGCTATGAAATGTCCCCTATGGGCTCATGTATTTGAAAGTGGTTCCTAGCTGACGGTTCTGTTTAGGGCGGTTGTGGAACCTGCAGGAGTTGGAGCCCTATGGGAGAAAGTGGGTCGCTGAAGGGCAGACCGTGAGCTTGAGGCCGGCTCCTCTTCCTATGCGCTCTCCCTCTCTTCCTCCTGACTGGGGAGGCGATGTGCTCCTGCTAGTGTGCCTTCTCCACTGGGTGGACTAGAGTCCAAAGTAAACGCCTCTTCTCTGTCAGGTATTTGATCAGCAAGGAAGAAAAGAAGCTAATGCCGAAAATTGATACTGAGGAGTTGGCCATTACTGTAATAAACCTGACCATGTGGTTAGTAGACCTGTGGAACCAGTTTTCATGGGAGAATATGGAAGAGTTTGGAACGCTGGGCTTCCAAAACCACAGAGTGCTGGGAGCAGAGTTTCATTGGCCATTTTGACAGAAGTTTGGAAGAGCAGAATTCCAAGAGAAATGTAGACAATGGAGGCCCTAGCTCATGAAGTTTTAGAGAGGTTTGAAGATTCTACTGGGAACTAAACTACAGGTCATTTGAGTTATAGTCTGGTAAAGAACTCAGCTGTATATTTTTGGCATACTAAGAGCTTGATTGGATGGATGATTTTGTTTGGTGCAGAAAACTTAAAGACAGGATAGCATTCAAGCTATCTGCTCCTGCTCACTATATGCAGATCTACAGAGTAAGAGCAGGAAGATATGGAAATGTGAAGTTTTGCAAGGAAAGAAGTGTAGGCAGGTTTAAAGCTTCCCATGAGGAGTATTCTGAGAAAGCAGCAGTAATTGTTAGAGAGATTAGCACCATTAAAGGGAACTCACTGCTTTTAGCTGGGCAATAGGAAAGGTGCCCCAAGGGCAAGACTACACATGGAAGACTCCATCCTGTGGAAATCTGAATTAATTAGAACGAAGTAAGCCTGAACTGAGAATGCGGCTGCAGGCATTTCCTTCTAGCAAACAGTGACCTTGAGCAGTGCTTTTCCTGGGGCAGAGCAGAAAGCTGACGCTCCTGTGGTTGGTGGGCTCAGGGTGCACCTAGCCACAGAACCCGCTAGCACTGTCCCCATAGTACTGATTTTCCAGGCATGAAATAAGCAAAACTGTGGGAGGTCAAGGAGTCTTTCTCTGTGGTTTCAGATAGCCAGTGAGGACAGGCATTGCATGACAGGGGCAGAGCCCCTGAAAGCCGTTCTGTGAAGCTGTGATGGTAAAGCCGATGTTTCAGTGGAGACCCCAAGAGGCTGGAGATGCTCAAGTATGTGGTATTAGTCAGGGACAACTGCATGCTCGATGTAGAGCTGGCCCAAGAGGGAAGGTGTGTGTTGAAAGTGGTAGAACTGGGCGGGGGAGGGGGCTTCCCAAACCCCGTGGAGCTAAAATGATTCCACAGGAGCTCTAAACGCTGCATACAGAGCTTCAAGGCTTGGTGTCTGTCGTGCTGTGTTGTAGTCTTGCTTTGGTCTGACATTTTCTTGTTATGGCCCACGTTTCCCTTCTAGAATGTGAATGCTTTGCTAGTGCATATTGGAACTATTTAAGAGTTCTTAAGTGATTTCATTAGCACATGTTAATGATAGATGATCCGTTTCATTATGGCATTTCCACACACACACACACACACACACACACACACACACACACACACACAAAATATTGTTAACCATATGTACTTTCCTGTTACCTCTCTTGTCTCCCTCCCACTCTTACTGATTCCTTTCTTCTTCCCAACTACTTCCTCTTCTATTTTTGTCTTTTTTAAGAAAAAAAAAAATTCCAATGAGTTTCATTAGGATTCATTAACAGGAGCATGGGTGAAGGGTAGTTAATCTGATTGTGGACACCTTAACAGAGGGTGCACTACTAAAGTAAAGATCTTAAAGTTTATGAAGTTATATAGCGGGTAAGTCATGGTGGCTGGAGCAGCAGGTACTAGTCACATTACAGCCATAGTCAGGAAGCAGAGAGAGAGAAAATGGGAAGTGCCTGGACTGCAAAACCTTCTCCATGAACCATTAAATGGGTATAGATCCTCAGGGAAGGATGAGTCTTTCCTTATACTTAATGTCTATATGGCTGGATGTTGAAAGGCCCAATCTTGTACAAGTTACAAGTTTTTTGTAGGCAATCATAGCTACTGTGAGTTAAAGAGTAAAACAGCCTACAACTTTTTTTTTTTTTTTTTTTTTTTGATGGTACAGGGATTCACATTTAAGAGATTAGCTTGAATCTCATAAGAGGCTTAGACTTTTGAACAGTGTTGTAACTGTTCAGGACTATGGGGAATTTTGAACTTGGAATGAATGTATGCTACATTATGATATGCCCTGTGGAGGCCATGGGTGGAATGTTGTGATTTCATCATGCATAAGTGTTTGAACATCTGGTCTCTAAGTGGTGGTGCTGTTTGGAAAGATTATAGAACCTTCCCAAGGAGGTAGAGAATTGGTGGACAGAGAGGGTGGACCACTGGGAATGGGTCTGGAAGTTTTGTAGCCCAGCTTCACTTCCCATTTTTTTCTCTGTGTCCTGACTTTGGATGCAATGTGACCAGCTACCTCCATCTTCTGCCACCATGCCTTAACCAACATGATGGATGGCATTTCTTTCATCACAGTTTATATTGATTGTCAACTCAACATGATGACCTAGAATTGCCTGTGAGGCACTATGTATAATATTAGGTTAGCCTATGGAAATTGTCTTGATTAGGTTAATTGAGTTGGGAAGACTCACCTTAATTATGGGCAGCATCATTCCATAGCTGGGGTTCTGGACTGGATAAAATGAAAGCACAGCACCAGCCTTCCTCACCCTGATTCTGCTTCCTTGCTGTGGGTTGAGGTGGCCAGATACACAGGCTCCTGCCATCATGGCTTCTCAGTCACCATGAAAAGTCAACTTTTAAACTATTTTTGGTCAGGTATTTGTCCCAGCAACAAGAAGGTAGCCAATATAGAAAATTGCTACCAGAAGTGGGGTCATTGCTTGAATAATTCTGACCACATGGTTCTCAGTCTTTTGGAAATGGTTTGTGAGAAGAATGTGGAAAGGTTTGGAACTTTGGACAAGAGAAGCTTACAACAGTGTAATAAGATATTATTGTGCCATTCTTGTGGAAATTTGGAAGACCAGAGGCTGAATAAAATGGGTACTGTGGAGGAGGCTTGACTAATGAGGTTCCAAAGTGGGGAAAAGGACTGTTTTGGAAACTGGGCTAGATCCAGTTCGTGTGATATTCTGGCAAAGAAACTGTCTGCATTATGCTTGTGTCCTGAGAACTTAAATAAGGTTGAATTTTAAAGTAATGGACTAATATGTTTATGATTAATTTCAAGGCAGTGAGCCTGTGGCATAGTTTTTCTTTGCTCCTTTCATTTAGCCCTATAATGAAAGAGGAAAACACAGAGTAGAAAGACATGAAAAATATAACGCTATACACAGAAAAAAATGTAAGAAAATTTCAAGTCCTATGCCCAGACACTATAACTACTTATGCTGTAATTGTTAAAGAGATTACCAGCATTAAAGGAAAATCTACTGTTTTGTAATTGTTAAAGAGATTATCACCATTAAAGGGAAATCTATTGTTCTGTATTGGGACAACAGAAAAGATGCCTTGAGGGTAAGACCCAGCCATTGAAGGCTCAAAATAGAAAAATAAAAGTGAATTGTTTTGAAAGGAGAAGTCCTGAAGAAAGATTGCTAAAGGCAGTCTCTGCTTCCCAAAATCACCACACACAAGCTGCCACAGCTGTGTTGCATGGGTGCTAGGCTTTATTTCAATTGGACAACAGAACTAGGCTGTAATACCCATGTGGTACTCATTTTATTATTTTAGAAGAATACAAGATGCAAGACACAGAGGGTCGTGGAATAGTTCACCCTGTTTCCAGAGAGTGACTTAAGCTAAGCAATGTTAGGTAGGGTCAGAGTCCCTGCTCAGAAGTCTTGCGAGGTCACTGCATGAAGCTGTAAAGGGGAACCCTAAGTTCCAATAACAATCCCAGGTTGTTAGAGATGCCACAGCCATAAGATGTCTACTGAGGAAAGCTGTCGACTCAGGATGGGCTTGTCCTAAGAGAGGCACAGCTTGAGGACTGGAGCTACTTACTCAGGCCTTTGGAAACCAGGTGAACCCATCATGAACCCCAGACAGCAGGAGTTGGAGTTTGCTCTGTAGGTTTTGGGCTTGCTTTGGTCTAATCATTGCTTCTTATGGCCTTGTTCTTTACTGTTGGATTGGGAATGTTGACTTTGTGCCAATTCATGTTAGGGAAGTATGTGGCTTATTTCTTCATTATTATTATTATTATTATTATTATTATTATTATATTTTTGGGAGAGAGCCAGAGAGAGAGAGAGAGAGAGAGAGAGAACTGGCGTGCCATGGCCTCGGCCATTGCAATCGAACTCCAGATGCTTGCTTCAACTAGTGGGCATATGCGACCTTGTGTTTGCCTCACCTTTGTGTGTCTGGCTTATGTGGGACATAGAAAGCTGAACGTGGGTCCTTAGGCATGCAGGCAGGCAGCTTAACTGCTGAGCCATCTCTCCGGCCCTTGTTTTTTTTAATGTTATAGAAACTAGTAAGAGTTTGCCTGAGTCTCAGAAAAGACTCTGCACTTACATTTACAGTGTTGGAACTGTTAAATGCACTTACACTTTTAAACAGTATTGGAACTGAAAGATTGTGAAGACTTTAGAAGTTGGACTAACTACAGCTTGCATTATGAGATGGCCATGGACTTTGGCGACAAGGGGTGGAAGGTTATGACTTAAATGTGATATGTTTGGGTATTAGGTTGAAAAAAGATGGACTTGTGATGGTTCATATTGATTGCCAACTTGATAGGAGCTGGAATTGACTGTGAGGGATTACTTATATCAGTTTAGCCTCTGGGCATGCCTGTGAAGAACCATCTTGATTAGGTTAATTGAGGTGAGAGGACTACATTAAATGAGGGCAGCACCATTCCATTCCCAGGATCTTGGACTGTATAGAAAGGAGCGAGCTGGGTAAACACCAGCCTTCAGCCCTCTGCTTCCTCACTATGGAGTAATGTGATGATCTGCCTCAGCCTCCTGCTGTTACACCTTCCCCATCATAGTGCGCTCTGACCTGAACGGTAGGCTGAAATAAAATAAACCTTTCCTATTTTGTTTTTAATCACAGCCCCGTTTATTCAGAATAGCTGTCCAGCAAATATCTAGTACCTTTCCTAAGAAGATGACACAACAGTCATTTTGTGTCACAATAACTTGGACAGTTGTTAAACCTTTCCTCTTTTAAACTGACATTTGTTGGGTATATTGCCCTATCAATGACAAGGTAACTAACATACTTTCTTAAACTCTAAGCCAAATAAGTTGCTTCTTGCTGCTTATTTGGTCCCAGCAATGAGGAGAGTAACCAACACAGAGTCTTGTTGAGTATATATCCAAGAATTACATAGCTGTGTCATATGGTAGTTTTATTTTTAGTTTTTTGAGGAAGTACCATACTGATTTTTATAGTGACTGCACAAATTTACATTTCACCAGCAGTGAATGAGGGAATTCTTCCTTGCTTTCTCTAAATTTCTGTGGTTGTCTCCAAACCTACTTGCTCTCAGCCATTCCTAATCTGGTTGCTGTTGCTTATAGAAGGTGTGGCTTTTCTAAGAGGCTTTCTGCCTTTATGGGTGGGGGAGAAGACCACTTGCCCTACTATCTCCCAGAGGAAGCTTGACCTATCAGTGCTTTTCTTTCTCTCCACGGGATTTCATTTTTCTTCCTGAGCTGAGAGTCAGGCCCTTGAGTCTGGACATTTTTTCTTTCACTTCCTCTTCTGCCCTCCTTTCTTGGTCCTTAGGAAGGCTTATTGTGTCCTGTGTGGCAGGCAGTTCTTTATGTCACCCCACTTCTTATTCTATGTTCACTGTTGAGATTTCATGCTATAGCTGCCCAAGCTTAGATTGGGCTTTATAGTGTTAAGTTTTTCAGAAAAATCTTTTTTTTTCTCTCTCTCTTGTTTGGCTTCCTATTGTAAATCAAAGAAAAATGAAAAAAGATGAAAAGAGAAGTGTTTTAGAAATTCATTTAAAGGGAAAGTAATTAGACACTATAATCAGAAAGTCAGGACCAAGCCCATGGCTGGTGTGTTTCTGGAAGTAAGTAACAGTACCAGGGCCTATAGGCCAAGGAAGCTGGCATCTCTTCATTCAGAAAAACCACCAGGCAGGTGTCTGTGGTATCAGTGTAGCTCTTCAGAAATGACCCATGCCATAAGATGCATGCTTGCGTCTTGGCATTCACAAAGCTCAGGGCCAGACATTACAGCCGTTGGTTCTACTGTGATGGTAAGGAAAACCTTCCCTGGCTGGTCTTGTAACACAGAGAAACAATGGGAACCTGCGCTGCGCTTGCCACCTCCCTCACAACTCAGGCAGAGGCCTCACCTTGGCGGCGCTCAGGCTGTCCTGGCGGCCGGGCGTCCTTGGCGCTCGTGCCTCCGTCAGGCAGTGAAGTCCACTTCTGGGAGGTTGTGCTGCCGTTTCCAGGGAATTGCAATGGTTGCCACAGGGCAATGCTCCTGAGAGTGGGGAAGAGCAAGGATTTTCCCCCGGCTACTATTTACTCTCATTTTTGATTTGGTTCTCTATAAATGTAGCACTTGTATAAATAAATATTCATGAACGTGACTTCACTGGACAACGGGAGTGAATCTTACTCAAAGTCAAATAATAGCACCGACCTGGGCTCTGGTGAATAACTTTCATATTTATTTCTCTAGAGAGGTGTTGATTAATCAGTTTCATTCCAGGAACATTTGTGGTACCTATGTTATATTCAAGGCATCCTGGTTAGCGATGACAGGATTTACACGTGCCCAAATATTCCTATCAACTCATTATGTTCTTATCTCGTAACAGAGCTTGTTGGAAAGAAAGTATTTACTTACTGAAATTGTAGGAAGGAGTAGACATCATCCCCTCAGCAAGGAGCCTGCATGGAAGAGCTAACACAGAGGCCAGTTCTTGAGCCAGCACCGCTTTCAGTCCTGCTCCCACTGCCACGGGCTGTGTCGGCACCACGGTGGCGATGGTTAAGTCAGCCCCACCGTGAGACCCAGGGCCGACAGAAAACCTTCCCATTTTCTAGCATCTGCCTTCATGAAATTGGAATTTTACTGCCATATTTGTGACTCGTCTACTCTATCAGGAGCATCAGCCAGGGTCTCTTGGGCTGTTCACGTATGTCTGAACCACTGTTTTCCAGCTCGCAGGAAAAGCATCATTTCCTTCAGAACTCCTGACCTTATGTATAATGCATTCACTGTTTTACACAGGAGGAGGAAAGACTGTTTGATTCAGTGAACACAATGGGTTGGCTGCCTGTGGCATACTGTTATGCAGTGCAGAGGTCCTATTCTCTCCTGAAATGCAGGCACTGTACTTCCTGGACCTATCTGATCCCATGCATATCACCATGGGTTTACTGTATATGGTCTGATCATCACTGCAGGTTAGCAAGAACTGTTCAGTAAGAAAAGACCCAAAGACTATACACACCAGACTTTCATGTCTATTTGCTAGGAGAAAAAAAAAGAAAGTCACACAATGTAATTTTAGAGGCACCACATGTAATTTTCAATGCACAGTTTTTTGTTATCATGTGGCTGAGACCCCTTTTCTTTGTAAATGAATGTCCTTTGGAGAGTCTATTTTCCTTGGGAAAGGGATACATTCTTAATTCCAAAAGCCAGTGTGCTAAAAATGAGCAGTGCAGGAAATTTTATTTAGGCATTATGTTAGGAACAGAGTGCAGTGAGAAAGAGAGGAAAGTAAAATGAACTGAAGGAGCACGTGTACCAGCCCTGGGACCCCATGCATCTAAATAACACTGTTGGCTCCTGTTACTTTCTTGCCTATTGCATGGCTTTCCTCCTGGATCTATCTTCATAATTTGTCACTCAAGTCATTTCATTCTGGAAATTCCTTAATAGTACAGCGTCCTGCTGCACAAAGAGTTTGGCTTGGCTTCTTAACCTCTATTTACGTGTCCTAGAAATCCCAGGAATGGAGAACATAAAACACTTCTGGCTCAGTTTTGTTGGCTAGCGCATATGCTTTGAATTTCACTTAAGGTCTATATTCCGCTTATCATCAATGCCAAATAAGTTTAGATCAAATCTGACAAAGTAAAAATAAGTGAAGAATTGGAGTTTTGATCCCTTAAGTCCTGCAGCAAAACCATTGCTTTCATCCGTTTTCTCTGCACTCTTGGGGATTAGCCACAGGGATTTGTATCTTCTAGGCAAGTGCGCTGTCACTGAGTTGCATCCCCAGAGATTTTTTACCTTTATTTTGAGACAAGGGTTTACTGAGTTGCCTTACCTGGCTTTGAACTTCCTATGTTGTCTAGGCTTATTCAAACCTGTGATCCTCCTGCCTCTGCCTTCTGAGTAGAATTGCAGACATGCGTTCTCAGACCTAGATTACTTTTACCTCTTATTATCTTAGTTTAAGGATATATTATTATTTTGGTTAGTCATGAACATTGTTGGGCTTTTTTTTGGCCTTTTGTTTTATTGCTTAATAATCTCCATTTAAAGGATAGCCTGCACTCATTTTGGCTTTCTGTCACTGTATGCATTTGATTTCTTTTTGATTATTTTATTTTATTTATTTATTTTTGTGTGTAGACCTCTTGCTGCTGCAAATGAACACTAGACGTTTGTGTCACTTCTTGTGGCAGGTTTACATTGGTGGTTTGGGAACGCAAACCTCGCAAGTACTTTTAACCACTGATCCACCTTCCCAGCCCCCAAACTGTTAGTGAGATAAAATTCTATGGTAGAGAAAGAAATGAGGTGTTGGAAACGCTGTGCTAGATAGAAGTCTATAACAAGTGATCAGAATTCAGAGTATCTATTAATCCTCAAGTAGAAACATGCATGTTCAGCATATGAATGGATTCAGATTTTGGCATCTTAATGCGTTTAAATGTGATCTGGATAAGACATCTTTGCTTGAAGCCTTGGTTTTTCCATTCAAGATGCTGAAATACTCAGGGCTATCACCCGAATGCTCTGAGGATTAGTCCTAAGTGATATTCTATGTACCCCATATTCACAATGTATACTGCAGCCAAGAGCAAAGCATTGCCAAGAGTTTGATAAACATCTCAGTAAAAGTGCCTTGTATTTTTCATGGTGACATCTTTTTGACTCTCCTGTGAGCCACGTGTGATATCATTTACAGTAAGCTGGCTTGGCTTTCTGATCGCTCATCAGTCAGGAGGTGCAGGTTTTAATTGGTACAGAGTTCTTCTGAGACCTACTGGCCACCAACAGATGCTCAGAGAGCAACATACAAGGCTGGAGCTGCAGGAGAGACCCGAAGAGGCATAGAAGTCTGGGCTGAGCTGGAGTTCCCACATCTGTTTCTAAGGCGACTGGGACAGAGCGTGGGGCAGAGTTGATCGACAATGCCCGAACCTGGGAGGGCGGAAGCTCTGAGCCAGGGACCCAGGCCTGCCCTGAAGCCTGTGATGGGCCCAATGGGTGTTTGTGGATCACGAAGACTGGCTTAGGGTCACAGTTAAAAGAATAGTTTTCTATATATTTACAAACCAACAAAAAACATGTCTTTCCCCTCTATTTCTTTTTCTAGTTTGATTAGGACTGAATTTTGTGAATTCTAACAAAAATAATTAGGCTTTACTTTCTGTTTATTTATACCATTTACTTAAAAGTATAGGATTTACATCTTCATGAGCATAAAAGTGGTAGAAAATAACAACATTGGAAATATAAAAAACAGTCCAAAGACTTTTCTTAGATTTTAATGATTGGAAGAGTAGAAAATTCCAGAATTTAAGCAATATATCTGTCCTTAATTCATTTAATGTAAAAGAATCATATCCAGAAGTTTTTGATGACAACCTTGTCCTATGCGGGGGCTTCTCTGAGCAGACCGGCGGTGTGGGAAGAATGGGTGTAGCTGGAAGGAGACACGTCCCATCTCTAACACACCGAACCTGCCATGTACATCAATGGGGGAGAAGCAGTGTAGTTTATTCTCTTTTCTATCTGGAATTAAAAAAGAAGCTTGTCAAATGTTTTATTTAAAACAATGACACTTAAGAGACTAAAGTTTTGTCAAGTAAGTATGTGTTATAAATTCTTCCTTAATAGCTTTAAGTATGTGTTATAAATTCTTCCTTAATAGCTTCATGTTCCAAAGAGAGAATGAGAGGGAGACTCAGTGCCCAGGGGCACGGGACTGCTGATTTTCTGCTGTGCTTGTCTCCATCTTTGTAGGTGCCCTCATGTTTGCAGGGTGGCGCGGGGGGGGGGGTGGTAGAAGCATTTTCAGTAAGGGAGATGGAACTTATTTATATTATTAAAAAATAGTAAAGAGGGCTGGAGAGATGGCTTAGCGGTTATGGTGTTTGCCTGCAAAGCTAAAGGATCCTGGTTTGAATATCCAAGACCCACGTAAGCCAGATGCACAAGGGGGTGCATGAATCTGGAGTTCATTTGCAGTGGCTGGAGGCCCTGCCACACCCATTCTCTCTCTCTCGCCCTCTCTCTGCTTTTTTCTCTCAAATAAATAAATAAATAAAATATATTAAAAATAAAAAAGAATAGTAAAGAAACAAAGAAAGAATCAGCCATTAATTGGAAGGTAGAAAAAGGTATGGACTTTATGTAATTTTCTATCTATCTATCTATCTATCTATCTATCTATCTATCTATCTATCTATCTATGTATGTCTCCATCCATCCATTATCTATCTACCTATCTGTCTATCTATCTGCCTATCTAATCTTCATATCAAACAAATTTTCCAAAGTAGAGGAAGCAGGTGTGAACATGCTCACAGTAATCCATGTGAGAACACACACAGACACATATGCACATGCATACACACGTGAACTCCTATCTTAAACTGATGTATCTGGCAATGTTTTTATAACATCTGTGATCTGTTAGTAATGTGCAGATGCATCCATGAGAAAAAGAGCCTTTTAGGGGAAGTCATGGTCAACAGCTGTCTCACTGGTCAAACAGAGCACACTGAGACATGGTCAGGGACGGCTTCTCTAGGTGATGATTGGTGTGTTTGCCTGCAAACTGCCTTTGTTTTCCAAATGCTCCGTGCAACACAGAGTTAAGTTGTTTGTTATCATGTCTGCTTGGGGGACTCCATCCCCGTGCTTTATCACGATCAAATGCATTGTACTCTGGATGAGAGCTAGCGTCAATGAGTTTTTTAGTTGTAGTCTGGGCTTTTTTTTTCACATTCTTTTCTTTATTAGTTATGTACATACTTAGTGTGCAAAAAGCACATATTGGCACCATCCTTATCCTCATCCCTTTACCCCCACTCCTCTTAAGGGACCCTCCTTGTTGGGGATGCCAGTTATCCCCGTGGGGATTGTGAATTCTGCATTGTGGGGGTAGCCATCAGTTATGGGGAAGAGGCGATGTCTCTGTGCATAATGTCCCAACTTGTGGCTCTAACAGTCTTTCTGCCCCCTCTTCCACTAATTTCCCTGAGCCATGTTGGGTTTGTCTTAGGTCTACTTCGGTGATGAGGTCTTGGGAGCCTCCGTGTCTCTGGCTCTCTGGTCTGGCAGGAGCTGGTGCTCTGTGTCTACCTCCTTCCCCCTTGTGCTGGTACCAGGCTCACCAAGGAAGCAGCGCTCTTCGTCGTCTCCCCAGTTACTGTATGGTTTCAGCTGGGGCCCTGGTGAGGTGTGACGGGCTGATTCTCTCCTCAGGTTCTGTGTCTATCTGAAAAGGGGAAGCAGATTCTCCAGTGGAGAGTAAGTCAGCACCAGATAAATAGGATAACCATTATTAGTTTAGAGAGAATTTAATAGGTGTAGGACCTCTTGTAGCCCAATAATTGTGGGCACTTGACAATGGAAAGCAGAATGATTATCTAGATATGATGACTTGTTTGCCAGTTCCAGATATGGTGTTCTTTTCACTGAGCAGATCTGTTAGCCAATTCAAGAGCAGTTGGCTACTCACTATAGCTGTGTGCAACTATTGCATCTGGGTGAGCATTATGTCACGTTGTTTGCTGCTGAATAGCTTAGACCTCGAGTTGCTTGCACAGATGTTGGCCATTTTCCTCCAGTACTCATGTAACCCCTTCTGGCACTAGATGAATTAACCGTCTGGGGTCTGGTTCTCTTCTAGATTCCCACCAGGTCTCTCCACATTCTGTACTGATAGCATATGGTGTCTCTGGCAGTAGGGTCTTACCATTAACCTTTGGTGTGTGATCAAGTGCTCTGACAAAATTCTGTCTTCTTTTGGGAAACCTTGTGGGGCTCTCTGATCAACATCTCCTTGTGGATGTTAACTGCATCCTCATGCTGGGAGTTACAGGCCAGTGCCAAGGGAGAAGAAGGAAGAAAAAGATAGGTAATATATAAGAGAAAGAGAGAGAGAGAGAGTGAGGGAGAAACAGGATAAAATTAAGGGTAGTCTTCATACCCTCTCCAGGGCCCTTTGATTCAGGTGTTCCCTGTAGGGACCTGATAAAGGTTCCACCTTTCAGTGTGTCTGTCATGATATAGGATTCATGGTACCAGTTCCATTTGGGTCCAGTTTTGTGTCCCCCCCCACCCTTACTCTCCCCTCCAGCCCCACCCTCCCTATTGTCCAGTCCTGCAGATGCCTCTTAGGTATGTCAGCATCTCGGGCTGATCCAGGTTAGGAGCCACAGATGAGTGAGACCATGCAATGATTGTCTTTCTGTGACTGGGTGAGGTCAATGAGAATGATCTATTCCAAGTTTGGCTATTTTTCTATAAATTTCATTGCATCATTTTTTTTTTCTTCTTACTGCTGTGTAAAATTCCATCATGTGGATGGTTATCTATTTGTCTAATGATGGACATCTGGGTTGATTCCAGTTCTTAGCTATTATGAATTGAGCAGCTATAAATATGGTTGAGCAAACCTCTCTGAACAGAGGCATGGAGCTTTTAGAATAAATGCCCAGTAACGGAATAACTGGGTCTGTTGGTAACTCTATAGTCAACCTTTTTAGAAGGCTCCATATTGCTTTCCATAGTGCTTACACCATCTTACATTACCACCAATAGTGAATGAGGGTTCCTATATCTCCACATCCTTGCCAACATTTGTTTACATTTGATTTTTTAATGTTTGCTATCCTTACTTGGGTAAGGTAGAATCTCATAGTTGGATTTTTAAAAATATTTATTTGTTTATTTGAGAGAAAGAGAGAAAGACAGATAGAGAGAAAGAGAGAATGGTGTGCCAGGGCCTCTAGCCACTGCAAATGAACTCCACATGCATGCATCCCTTGTGCATCTGGCTTACGTGGGCTCTGGGAAATAGAACCTGGGCCCTTAGGCTTTGCAGGCAACTACCTTAACCATTAGGCCATTTCCACAGCCCTCATAGTTGTGTTAATTGGCATTGCCCTGCTTTGATGTGTTTGAGTCTCCTCAGTATCTCCATCTCCCTGAGGAGGTTGTCAAGTTAGCAGTGAGAGCAGCACTCATACTTAATCTGCCACATTCTTTGTAATGTTTCCTGGGCCCTGGCACAAATGACAGAGGCAATTTGTCTAGTGCTAGTTATGAGGCATTGCTTTCTTGACATAATGATGGATCCTGGTTCTTACTGGTATTCGGTGCCACTTGTAAACAGTGGGTTCTGTTACCTAGAGTGAGATAAATATACATTTAGAAGACTTTTTTGTTTTGTTTTGTTTTTCAAGGTATGGTTTCACTCTAGTCTAGGCTGACCTGGAATTCACTCTGTATTCTCAGGGTGGCCTAGAACTCATGGAGATCCTCCTACCTCTGCCTCTTGAGTGCTGGGATTAAAGGCATGCGCCACCACGCCTAGCTTTAGAAGACTTTTTGATGGGCATAACTTCTCCTTTTAGATAAAGACAATGGAAGCTTCCATTCTAAGCAATTGGCTTCTGACTTGGTTCTCAGTTCCAGGCGAGAATTTCCTCCCACTGACTGGGCCTCATATCCAGTCAGAGAGAATTCATTACCTCCATAATCTATATGTCACTTTGCTCTGTTGAGTACACCATGCCTGGCTGGTCTTACCATTTAATTTGGTGGATAAGTACGAGCTTTGGAAATGGCCTGCATTGTAGTCAGGGACTCATGGCTGGGCCTCTCTGACAAATAGCTCACTGTGGGAAGTAACATAATTCTGACACTTGGACTTACCAGCAACAGCCTGTGGTTTTAGGGAATTCTAATTGCTACTTTAATCTTTTTAGATGTTATAGCTCTATTCAGATAATTTATTTCTTCCACATTTATCTAGTTGATCATATGAGCCAAGATACTCAAATTTCTTCAATATTTTCAAATCTGTGGGACTATAGGATTTTGCAGTATGTTCTTACAACTGTCCTAATTTCACTGATATTTGTTGTAACATCTCTGTTTTCATCTCTAATATTGTTTATTAGAGTCTTCCTTCTCTTTCTTTTAATCAGTTTTGGGAGGCATTTAACAACCTTTTATCCCCCAAAGAACCAGCTTGTTGTTTATCAATTTTTAAAATTGTTTTCTTTATTTCTTATTCATTGATTTCTGGCCTTATTTGATTATTCCTTTGTGCATAGTTCTTTTGGGATGGGATTTTTCTTTCCAATGCCTTCTGTGGTAGTTTGAATCAGATGTCCACCATAAACTTGTGTGTTTTGAAAATACATTTTTAGTGATTTATTTGTAAGCAGAGAGAGATAGAGAAAAGAGAGACAGACAGAGAGAATGAGTGCAACAGAGCTTTAAGCCATTGTAATCTAAGTCCAGATGTGTGTGCCACTTTGTGCATCTGGCTTTACATGGGTGGTGTGTTGCCAAACCGGGTTGTTAGGCTGTGCAGGCAAGTGTCTTAACTGCTGAGCCATCTCTTCACCCAACTTACGTGCTTTGAATGCTTGGTTCCTACATGGTGGTAATTTCAGAGACAGAGTCTTGCTTGCTGTTGGGATCTTGATTGGTGTCTGATGGTGTTTGCATTGGGGCTTGCCCATCTGGAGATGAGAATGCAGCAACAAAGCAGTGGGCCTGTGTTGAGTGTCCTGGCCAGCCTTGATTTGGGTGGGCATGGGCTGGATGGCACGCTGGGGTCTGAGCTGGGTGTACTGGTAGCTGAGAGGCCTACTCAGTGCTAGGGAAGTCTCCCGGGGTCTTGGCTGCTTGCACTGGGGCTTGTGAACAGCAGGGGGTGAACCTTGTCCCGATGTCCCTGTTCAGAGCAGGCGTGGTCAGGTGGGCATGGGTTGGGGCCATTGCCAGATGGTACTAAATCCAAGTCTGCACACGGGGTGGGGGGTGTCTACCTGTGTGACACAGGGGACGCTCAGCTGGAAGCTGCATGACCTGCTTTGAGGGCCTGTGTCCCTGGCCGTCTGCAGGTGGTTCTGCTACTACTCCTATTAAGACAATAGTTATTACTTTCAGCCTACACAGTTACCATGTACCAGAGGGGACGTTTTTCATGCCTTTGATTTGCAGAATTGTAGTACATAAAGTGACCCAACTTATTAGGAATGTTTTTTTTTGTTTGTTTGTTTTTTTTGTTTTTTTGAGGTTGGGTCTCACTCTAGCCCAGGCTGACCTGGAATTCACTATGGAGTCTCAGGCTGGCCTCGAACTCATGGCAATCCTCCTACCTCTGCCTCCTGAGTGCTGGGATTAAAGGTGTGCACCACCATGCCCGGCTAGGAATGCTTTTTTTTTTTTTTTAATTTTTATTAACATTTTTCATGATTATAAAATATATCCCATGGTAATTCCCTCCCTCCCCACCCCCACACTTTCCCGTTTGAAATTCCATTCTCCATCATATTACCTCCCCATTACAATCATTGTAATTACATATATACAATATCAACCTATTAAGTATCCTCCTCCCTTCCTTTCTCCACCCTTTATGTCTCCTTTTCAACTTACTGGCCTCTGCTACTAAGTATTTTCATTCTCACGCAGAAGCCCAGTCATCTGTAGCTAGGATCCACATATGAGAGAGAACATGTGGCGCTTGGCTTTCTGGGCCTGGGTTACCTGACTTAGTATAATACTTTCCAGGTCCATCCATTTTTCTGCAAATTTCATAACTTCATTTTTCTTTACCGCTGAGTAGAACTCCATTGTATAAATGTACCACATCTTCATTATCCACTCATCTGTTGAGGGACATCTAGGCTGGTTCCATTTCCCAGCTATTATAAATTGAGCAGCAATAAACATGGTTGAGCATGTACTTCTAAGGAAATGAGATGAGTCCTTTGGATATATGCCTAGGAGCGCTATAGCTGGGTCATATGGTAAATCAATCTCTAGCTGTTTTAGGAACCTCCACACTGTTTTCCACAATGGCTGGACCAGATTGCATTCCCACCAGCAGTGAAGAAGGGTTCCTTTTTTTCCACATCCCCGCCAACATTTATGATCATGTGTTTTCATGATGGTGGCCAATCTGACAGGAGTGAGATGGAATCTCAATGTAGTTTTAATCTGCATTTCCCTGATGACTAGTGACGTAGAACATTTTTTTAGATGCTTATATGCCATTCGTATTTCTTCCTTTGAGAACTCTCTATTTAGCTCCATAGCCCATTTTTTGATTGGCTTGTTTGATTCCTTATTATTTAACTTTTTGAGTTCTTTGTATATCCTAGATATTAATCCTCTATCAGATATATAGCTGGCGAAGATTTTTTCCCATTCTGTAGGTTGCCTCTTTGCTTTTTTCACTGTGTCCTTTGCGGTGCAAAATCTTTGTAATTTCATTAGGTCCCAGTGGTTAATCTGTGGTTTTATTGCCTGAGCAATTGGGGTTGTATTCAGAAAGTCTTTGCCAAGACCAATATGTTGAAGGGTTTCCCCTACTTTTTCCTCTAGCAGTTTCAAAGTTTCCGGTCTGATGTTAAGGTCTTTAATCCATTTGGACTTAATTCTTGTGCATGGTGAGAGAGAAGAATCTATTTTCATCCTTCTGCAGATATTTATCCAGTTTTCAAAACACCATTTGCTGAAGAGGCTGTCTCTTCTCCAATGAGTATTTTTGGCATTTTTATCGAATATCAGGTGGCTATAGCTACTTGGGCTTACATCTGGGTCCTCTATTCTGTTCCACTGATCTACATGTCTGTTTTTGTGCCAGTACCATGCTGTTTTTGTTACTATGGCTCTGTAGTATAGGTTAAAATCAGGTATGGTGATACCACCAGCCTCTTTTTTGTTGCTCAGTATTATTTTAGATATTCGAGGTTTTTTATGATTCCAAATGAATTTTTGGATTGTTTTTTCTATTTCCATGAAGAAAGCCTTTGGAATTTTGATAGGGATTGCATTAAATGTGTAGATTGCTTTAGGTAAGATTGCCATTTTCACGATATTGATTCTTCCAAGCCAGGAACAAGGGATGTTTCTCCACTTTCTAGTGTCTTCTGCAATTTCTCGCTTGAGTGTCTTAAAGTTCTCATTGTATAGATTCTTTACTTCCTTAGTTAGGTTTATTCCAAGGTATTTTATTTTTTTTGATGCAATTGTGAATGGGAGTGATTCTCTGATTTCATCCTCTGTGTGTTTGTTGTTAGCATATACGAAGGCTACTGATTTCTGTGTATTTATTTTGTATCCTGCTACATTGCTGTAGGTTTTGATCAGCTCTAACAGCTTGCTAGTAGAGTCTTTAGGGTCCTTTATGTATAGAATCATGTCATCTGCAAATAATGATAACTTGATTTCTTCCTTTCCAATTTGTATCCCTTTTATGTGTGTCTCTTGCCTTATTGCTATGGCTAAGACTTCCAAAACTATATTAAATAGAAGTGGAGACAGTGGACACCCTTGTCTTGTTCCTGATTTTAGTGGAAAAGCTTCCAGTTTTTCCCCATTTAGTAATATGTTGGCTGTAGGCTTGTCATAAATAGCCTTTATTATATTGAGATATGTTCCTTCTATTCCCAGTCTCTGTAGGACTTTTATCATGAAGGGATGTTGGATTTTGTCAAATGCTTTCTCTGCATCTAATGAGATGATCATGTGATTTTTGTCCTTCAACCCATTTATGTAATGTATTACAATTATAGATTTGCATATGTTGAACCATCCCTGCATCTCTGGGATAAAGCCTACTTGGTCAGGGTGAATGATCTTTTTGATATACTCTTGTATTCTGTTTGCCAATATTTTGTTGAGAATTTTTGCATCTATGTTCATGAGGGAGATTGGTCTGTAATTTTCTTTTTTTGTTCTATCTTTGCCTGGTTTTGGTATCAGGGTGATGCTGGCCTCATAGAAGGAGTTTGGTAGGATTCCTTCTTTTTCTATTTCCTGGAAAAGCTTAAGAAGCAATGGTGTTAGCTCTTCCTTAAAAGTCTGGTAAAATTCAGCAGTGAATCCATCCGGGCCTGGGCTTTTTTTAGTTGGGAGATTATTGATAACTGCTCGGATCTCCATGTTTGTTATAGGTCTATTTAAGTGATTAATCTCATTTTTATTTAATTTAGGTAGGTCATATAGATCCAGGAAATCATCCATTTCTTTCAGATTTTCATACTTTGTGGAGTATATGCTTTTATAGTATGTCCCTATAATTTTTTGAATTTCTCTGGAATCTGTTGTGATGTTACCTTGTTCATCTCTGATTTTATTAATTTGTGTCTCTTCTCTCTTTCTTTTGGTCAGATTTGCTAAGGGTTTATCAATCTTGTTTATCCTTTCAAAGAACCAACTCTTTGTTTCATTAATTCTTTGGATTGTTCTTTTTGTTTCTATTTCATTAATTTCTGCCCTAATCTTTATTATTTCTTCCCATCTACTACTTTTTGGTTTGCCTTGTTCTTCTTTTTCCAAGGCTTTAAGGCGAAGCATTAGGTCGTTTACTTGCGACCTTTCTAATTTCTTAATATAGGCACTTAAGGCTATAAATTTACCTCTTAGAACTGCCTTCATTGTGTCCCAGAGATTTTGGTATGTTGTGTTCTCATTATCATTTGACTCTATAAATTTTTTGATTTCCTTTTTGATTTCTTCATTGACCCACTCATCATTTAGTAGTGTATTGTTTAGTTTCCATGATTTTGTGTATGCTCTATAGCCTTTCTTGCTACTGATTTGTAGTTTAATTCCATTGTGGTCAGATAGAATGCAAGGAATTATTTCAATTTTCCTGAATTTGTTAAGATTTGCTTTGTGTCCTAATATATGGTCTATTTTAGAGAATGTTCCATGTACTGCTGAAAAGAATGTATATTCTGCAGCCTTTGGATGAAATGTCCTGTATATATCTGTTAGGTCCATTCCTTCTATGACCTCATTTAGTCCAGATGCCTCTCTGTTTATTCTTTCCCTGGATGACCTGTCAATTGATGAGAGTGGGGTGTTAAAGTCACCCACCACCACTGTGTTTGGTGTTATCTGTGACCTTAGTTCTAATAGTGTTTGTTTGACGAATTTGGGAGCCCCCATGTTAGGTGCATATATGTTTAGGATTGTAATGTCCTCCTGTTGTAGTGTGCCCTTAATCAATATAAAGTGACCTTCCTTATCTTTTTTGACTAACTTCGGACTAAAGTCCACCCTGTCTGATATTAGGATAGCAACCCCTGCTTGTTTTCTAGGCCCATTTGCTTGAAACACCGTCTTCCAACCTTTCACCCTAAGATAATGTCTATCCTTTGTAGAAAGGTGAGTTTCTTGAAGACAACAAATTGTAGGATCCTGCTTTTTAACCCAGTCTGCAAATCTATGTCTTTTCGTTGGGGCATTGAGACCGTTGATATTAAGAGATATTATTGAAAGGTGTGTGTTTATGTTTGCCATTTGTGTGTGTGTGTGTGTGTTACTTGTTCTACCTGTGCTCTCTTCTGTTAACTGGTATTTGAGTATGGCTGGTTTTTTCTAGGTTCCTTATATGTGTGCTTTTCCTTTTGTTCAGCATGGAGGATTCTATCAAGTATTTTCTGTAGAGCTGGTTTTGTCTTCAGATATTCCTTTAACCTGCTTTTGTCATGGAATGTCTTTATTTCTCCATCTATTTGGATGGATAACTTTTCAGGATAAAGTAACCTTGGTTGACAGTTGTTATCTTTCAGAACTTGGAATATATCACTCCAGGCCCTTCTGGCTTTAAAAGTTTGTGTTGAATAATCTGCTGTAATCCTGATGGGCTTGCTTTTGTAGGTAACTTGATTTTTCTCTCTAACTGCTTTCAATATTTTTTCTTTGGTTTGTGTGTTTGGAAGTTTGAGTATAATGTGGCGAGGAGAGTTTCTTTCTGGGTTTTGTCTGGCTGGGGTTCTAAAGGCTTCCTGTATCTGTATTGGCACCTCTTTCCCAATTTGGGGAAAATTTTCCTCTATGATTTTGTTGAAGATGCCTACTATGCCTCTGGAGTGGAATTCTTCTCCTTCTACTATGCCCTGAATTCTTATATTGGATCTTTTCATAGTGTCCCGAATATCTTGAAAATCCCACTCATACTTTTCTATAAGTTTGTCTTTCTCTTTGTTGGACTGCATTAGGTCTGCCACCTGATCTTCTAGCTTAGATATTCTGTCCTCTCCCTCATCCATCCTACTGGTGAGATTTTCTACAGAGTTTTTTATTTCATTAACTGTGTTCTTCATTGCTAGTAATTCTGACTGGTTTTTCTTTATTATTTCTATTTCTCTATTTATGTCTTGTATTGCCTTCTTTATTTCATTAAATTGGTGTCCTGCCTCTTCTTTGATTCCTTTGATTTCCTCTTTGATTTCCTCTTTGATTTCTTCTTTGATTGTTTTCATGTGTTCTTTGACCTCTTTGAACATATTTATAATTATTCTTTTGAACTCTTTCTCAGGCATTTCTTCTAACTCTTTCTCACTGGAGGACATTTCTGATGCATTAATACTTTTAGGTGGATTTATATCGTCTTGCTTTTTAGTGTTTCTTGTGTTATAATGTATATATTTTTGCATCTTGGATTAAGTTAATGCTTGGATTTTCTAGCTAGCTGTGTATTCTTAGCTGTATCAATTGATTTGATGTAATATATTTTCAGGGTAGGACCTTAAGGTATTAGGTGTGGCTCTTAAGACTCTCAGAGTATCTACAAAGATGTTCTTAGGGGTTGAGTTTCCCTGCTATAGGAGTTTTCAAGCAGGCTGAGTGGAATAATATACTGGTAGATTCTAAAATTTAACTAAACACTGTACCCATTCCATCAAAAACAGCCCCGAGTATGTATGCAAGAGTAGTTATTATAATGACCAGATCCTCTATCAACAAAGAGGTTTAGATTTCTGGTCTGTTGAGGTATCCAAGTCAGCTTGTGACCAAGTGAGACCCTTCCCTGGTGCAATCCCAGTTACCTTGGGTGATTGTGGTCTCAGTCAAGTTGCTGCCTGGGTCGTCGGGCTGCTGTTCTGATTTCTGGAGCTGGGCACTTGCTTTTCCTACGGGGTAAACTGAGTCGCTGCTGCCGCCTCTGCAGCTGTTGTAGCTGCCACCCCCGGAGCCCCCACCGCTGCTGAAGCTGCCGTTGCCGTGTCCACCGCTGCTGCTCACCCCGAAGCCGCTGTTGCGGGATCTGCCACTGCTGCCGCTCCTGGGTCTGCTGCTTCTGGGGCCACTGGTACCGGTGCTGGAGCCGCTGAAGTTGCTGCCGAATTCTGCTCCTGCTTGGGTCCCGCCGTCAGCCCAAGTTGGCGTGGCCGGGTCCCGGGCCGCTGCTGTGTTCGCTGGAGCTGGGTTCAGGCGGCGGGGGAGGGGAGGGAGCCGCGGCTGCTCTGGTTGTATCGCTGTTCCACGTGTGCTTTTACCTCGCGGTCTGCTCCTCCCTCCGTTGCTCGCTGCCACTCTCCCCTCACGTTTCCCGAGTTGCGGAGAGCGCGGTGTGGGGGGAAAATCCCGCACCTGGCTTGTCCTGCGGCTCGAGCCGAGAGTCCGGCGGCTTTCTGCCGCTCCGCGGTTGCGGCGGGTAGCCGAGCCGCCCCGGAGCCGCTGTTCCCGCCTGTGCAGGCTCTGGATGCTCTATAACTCTTCCACTTCTCCGCTGCCGCCTCAACTTCCTATACACCTCACTTTTTAGTAAAAGTGTGTATTTTGCTGAGTTTTTTTTGGTCTTCCCCCCCCCTAGGCTGCTTTGGCGTGGTACCTACGCCGCCATCTTAACCGGAAGTCCTAGGAATGCTTTTGATTGTGTGTAATGAAGACACAACATCTAGAAAAGATCAAGTAGCATTCAGTTTTGTCATCTAAGCGAAGCTTGAGAAAGGTAGCTGTGATCTTAATTTAGTAACAGCACAATGTTAAGGATGATGCTTTTGGGAGGCTCCTATTTTCCTCCCTCGATTTTCAGAGACCCGAGAATTGTGGGGCCAACAAGTGCTGAAATCAGTAAGACAATCAGGCTTAAACCAAGACCTGGTGGAAGAGTGACTGCAGGCTCCCCTCTGGCCACTATAGGTGACCACACTCCACCTGTGGGGAATTGCAAAAGCACAGTCAGGTGCAAGTGTATGTATGGGCACGTGTGCATGCACATGTGCGCGCGCACACACACACACACGCATACACAAAGATTGGGTAGTTATTTTAGATGAGTTTTTGTAAGTAAAGAGGGAAGCAGAACATTATGAGTTGAGAAAGTCTCAACAAGACATTGAGGGCTTGGGAAACAGAGAAGAGGGATAGCAATCATGGAACATAGCCTCTTGTAGCCACTGTATGTTGGAAAATGTGAGCAGTGTGCAGAGCAAACCCCAGCCATGTGACATCTCAGTTTCTCAGTCACCTCAGAACTATAAGATAATAAATATGTGTTGTGCCATTAAATTTATAGTGATTTGTTTTAGCAGTAGTAGAAACCGAAATATTTCACCATATTTCTAGGACAAACTAAACTAATCAAGTGGAGTAGAAGTCAACACAAGGGGGATTAAACAGGCCAAGGGGGTTTTTGCACACGAGGTAATTTCATGGTAGAGTGTATGCCTTCGCTCATCAAGGAGCAAAGGGAAGTCAAGATATTCCTGCTAGAAAATCAAAGAGGGCATTTTCCCTCCTCAGAGAGACTACGTTGTTAGTGTCCTAGCAGCTAGGGTTTCAGGAGGCAAAGGGATCCAGTTCCTAAGTGCTATGAAAAAGGAGATTTAAACATCCATGCTGGTAAGAGTGGTGTGAGGTGAGAAAGGCTGGATGGGTTCATTGCCAGTTTCAGAAATGGAGAAAGGGGACAGAAATCATGAAATGTAGTGTGTACCAGCCACCGTGTGTCGGAAAAGGTAAGGATTTAGCTGTATACAGCCTGATGGTTCATCTGAATTATCAACTTGATTGGAATAAGACATTCCCAGGCAATCGATAAAGCATACCTCTGGCTGTGCCTGCGAACTGTCTCCAGAGATAGTGTGACCATGAGGGTGCTGATGTAATGACGGCATTGGTCCCTTGATGGATCCATAATATGATGGCAGTATTGGGAGGGAGCCACAGGAGGTTTGCCCCAGTAGGAGGGACTTGACACTGGGCTTGTGTCTGTGTTTTTGTTCTTTTTTAATCTTGCTTGGCTTCTTCCTATTTGTCTTTTCTATTTCCTGTCTGACAGGAGAAGACTTTTCTCCATCACGCGCTCTGCCACCATGATCTATCCGGCACAAGTACGTGAAACCAAGTAACCACGGACAACAACCCTGGAAAGCAAGAGCAAAGTAAATCTTTCTTCTTTTAAGTGCTGTCAGAGATTTGGGCACAACAGCAAAAAGCTAACAAATCCACATAGAATGTCTGCCTCCATTCCCGCCCCCCCCACCCTCCAAAATTCAGTTTAATCTTCCTTGAGAGGAACCGATAGTCATCAAGATGTACTATGAGCCCTGATTGCTGAAATCCCCCTGAGGGCCCTGATGGAGTAATTATACCCTGAGCTCCCACACCACTGAAGAGACAGGAGATGGAGACTGGGAACCGCAGTGTTGCCCTTCTCAGCCTCTCAACCCTGCCATGCACGCGGTTCGCCTTGAGTATTTCCCATCTCCTCTGCATTCTTGAGAAGTAAATATTTCCTTAGAACAAGTTTTCTTTTAGGCTGTTGAGTATTTGTTTTGATAAGAATAATTGAAGTCATAGGAACCCCTTCATTACATCTCCACAAATAGAGTCCACATTCCATAAATATTTGTTGAATTGAACTATGTTTAATCAACATCTGCTTAAGGTAAATAAAGGGAAAAACATTATTCATTGGTGTCCAAGCCACTTCTTTTGTGTGTCTTTGGATGATAAGTTCAAGCTGTAGCTAATGAAGAAATTATATTCAAAAATATTTTCATCGTCCAAACCCCACCATATAGAAGAGAAAAACTCTTAGTATTTCAAACTGATAACATCCCCAAGTACTAAAGCAAATGACAAGTTATAGTATATACTTGGGTATATATAGTTTTTCTTTCCTTCTCATTGAGTGTGAGAATGTGATGTCCAAAGCTTTGACTACGTGATGACGGTGGTGCCTTGGGCCACTCACACCACTGCTGAGAGCTTTACGCACCTCTTCGCACCTCTGTTCAGTGATGTCGCATGGGTAGCTGGAAGTTGGTTGTGTTGGGAACGTTTATACAGTAGCAGCAAGCCAGTGGTCTTCACACACTAGGACTTGCCCTTGGGAGAGTGGTGTGTCGCTTGCGAGTAGTGACTGGAAGAGTGCATGCCAAAATAGACCATCTGCTAGGCTCAGAACTACACCGAGAAGGCACGCATTTTGGGGGACTGGGATAAGGACAGCAATGTGTTAGGGCTGACACTTTTTGTGCTGGGCCCTAGGACGTGTGCATATCTCCAGGGTGGCCTCTGATGTGAAGACGGCCCAGCTGCTCTAGTTGCGGGGGTTCTCGAAGCCCAGCTCCTTCACGCACAGGATCCAGCAGCTTCTCCAGCTGGGTTTCTGCAGTGTGGTCTGGTGCACACAGCACTTAGTGGAAGGTGACAAGAGAGACTGTTTGCACATTTTAGTCTTTTTTTTTTTTCCTGCAGTCCCTGCTCTTGTAGACTTTGCATGTTAGCCTTCTCGTGGCCCAAACATGGACCACCCCCCCGCACTGGCCACCCCAGAAGGACCACTCCCCAAATGTGGATCTCCCCAGACCCTGTCCACCCCAGCAGGACCACTTCCCAAACGTGGATCTCCCCAGACCCTGGCCACCCCAGCAGGACCACTTCCCAAACGTGGATCTCCCCAGACCCTGGCCACCCCAGCAGGACCACTTCCCAAACGTGGACCCCCAGCCACCCCAGCAGAACCACTTCCAAATGTGGACCCCTGACCACCCCAGCAAGACCACTTATTTGCCTTGGGCTTTACTCCTTCCTCAGCTGCAACTTGGCAAGTATTCATAGGTGGAAAAAAACCCATGGTGATGTAGATTTCATTTGCTGTCAGAAGGCTCCTAAATACCTCTGGCATTGGGCCTCTGAACAAATTTCAGTGGCTTCAAGTCCACAGTTACATAAGCAGGAGAGTTAGTCAGTTCTGCCTGAACCGCCATAGCCAGAGACAACCTTCAACAAAACTAATTTCAAAAGCTGGTTGGTGTTTGATAACTACAGTTGAGGGCAGTTCTCATGCACACCGTTTTGGTATTAATGTTCACCTAAAAAAAACCGAACTAAAATGTTCCCAGGGTGAGCCATGCCATGTCTGTATGAGAGATGAAGCTATTCATTTTCTATTCTGATGAAATTCATTGAACTGATAATGGCTTCATGTAATTTTCATGAATCATTAACTACTTTTCTCTGCATTCTTTTAAACATTGGAAAAGCATTTTTAGCTCATAGGCCAGCCACAAACTATAGGCTCTGGGACATAGTTTTCTAAATCCTAGAATATACTAGGAATTTCAAACATTTATTTAGGCTATTTTTATGACCAAGAATATGGTCTATGCAGGATGAGCACCAACTTATGAGTAGAAACATGAACATTTAGGAGGCAGTTTGTCATCATGTCTATTTAGCAAAACAATAGTAGTGGGACCCCTAGGGCCAATGACCTCCAAGGTTTTGACTAGGTTTATTGTATCAGGCATGAATTTCCTTCCATGCCATTGGCTTCAAAAGCATTTTGCACCAGGGGCCCTGGCTTGCTTGGCAGGTCAGTATTGTAGCACATAGGCTGTGTAAGACCATCGGCGATTTCTCTTGTCCAACATTCTGATGTATTTTACAGTGCTATGCAGCTAGCCAGCGGAAAGTAAGCTTCCAGCTCAATGCCAGCTTGGTTTCTCTAGGTCTACATCCAAACGCTATGAGGTCTTCAGCAATTGGAACTTGCTCTCTGGCTTCGGTGGGTAACCAGGAGCAATGGCGCAGGAAACACTGCTGTGTACCAACAGCCTGCCGGAAGGGTCGGGGGCTTGATCACATCGGACCCCAGCTATGTGCCATGTGATCAAACTGAAGGTTGAAACGGATCAGTTTTCCCCAGAGCAGATTACGGCCACCTGAGTCAGCAGAAACAGGAGGCGGTAGCTGCCTGCCAGGGCTCACCGGCGCAGGGCCTCTGAGCAGCGCTGGGGTGGCCCACATGGTTAGCAGAAGGGGCTCACGCCTCCGCTTTAACCCCACGAGTAATTAACTTTGGAGCTCCCGATCTGCCATCGTGTTACTGCTGTCAGTTTCTTCATCCCTGTTCTCTTATAAACCTTCTTGACTCAGCGTATTGGACCATGCATCCTATTTATAGAAGGAGGTTTTGCTCAATTTTAGAATTGCAAATGAGAGCTAACTTTATGGTAATTTGTCACTCATACCTGCATTTTCTTTCCTAACTATTCATTTACCTCAAATACAAAGATAGATTAAATAAAGACACAAATTTAGTGTCCTCCATCATAAATGGCTTTAAAAATACTTTTGGTATAAACTTATTCTTCCATAAGTATTTACTGTATTTTTACAGACTTATGTTATTATGCTGCATATAGTTTTTTTCTTTCATTCACCATTAAGTTTCTGGTGCCTCTCTGTATTAATATGGGTCGCATTTATTCATTTAATGAAGCCCCACTTTACCATTGTTGGCTATTCCTCACATGGTTCTTGGCTAATAAGCATTGGTTTTTAGCCTTTGCTCATATGCACAATGCCACTAAGAACGTTCTTATGCAGGTCACCTAGAGCTCACAAATTGGGTATAGTGACTAGGACGTGAGCCCAGGACTTCCATTGTGGCTGAGATTACAGGCACATGCCAACACGCCTGGCTTTTGACACAGGTGCCCAGAGCTGCCCGCTCATGTCCTCCTGCTTGTGCGGCTCTTTACTGGCTGAGTGATCTCTTCACCTTAGTCTCTGAGTGATCTCTTCACCCCAGTCTCTGAGTGATCTCTTCACCTCAGTCTCTGAGTGATCTCTTTCACTCCAGTCACTGAGCGATCTCTTTAGCCCCAGCCACTGAGCGATCTCTTCACCCCAGTCTCTGAGTGATCTCTTCACCCCAGTCTCTGAGCAATCTCTTCACTTCAGTCTCTGAGTGATCTCTTCAGCCCCAGTCACTGAGCGATCTCTACGGCCTCAGTCTCTGAGTTTTGCATTCGCTGTGAGATAGGAATTTGATTTAAATGCATGAACTCACCATTTACTTACTGGTTCCTGCTTTCCTCTCTTGTAACATTACTTGCTTTAATCTGTCACTTGGCCAGTCTGTGAGATCTCTGATGACAGCGATCTTGGCCCATTTTTGTTCACCCACATATTCTCAGCACCTGGGACAATCCTTAGGCATGGCAGTTAATAAAGTGTATTGGTAAGTGAAATGACAACGAGAATGGCATTTTTTTTGATAGGACATAAGCAAAGAGACAGAAGTTGAGCATTTAAGAGTGTTTGGTCTTTTCATTCTGAGAGGCAGTCATGTCTCTGAGGGAATCACATATAGTCTAGAATACTTCACATGAGAGTCATAGCCACAAAACACCATCTGTTTTCATGAAAAGAAAAAAAAATGTTCCATTTAATTAACAGTTATCACAGAACTCATTACATAGGCTATTAGAAATATATGTCTTATGGTAATATCCAGGTGTATGAAAGAGAGAATAAAGGATGAAAGTTGATTGGTTCAAAGCACCAGGTACCATTCCCCCTAACCCCCGCCACTTCTTTTCTTTGCTTTTATCTTCTTAAATGGACTGTGATTGCAGGAATGACTTCAGAAGACGCTTAGCAGGTCGTGGTGGTGGAACTGCAGGGTCACAGTCCTCTATGGAACTTTCTCAAACATTGTCCTTTGGGACTTCATTCACGTCTCAAGTAAAAAGTTTTGAGTTTACATTCTACTGACTATGATTTGAGAAGGGATTGTTTGATGTAAAATTGTATGGGGAGATTGATTAGCTACTTTTCTCATCGCTGTGCCCAAACACCTGACAAGCCACAACTGAGGGGAGAAAGCATTTATTCTGGCGCCTGGGTCTCACCGTGGCAGGAAGGCACAGCAGCAGGAGTGTCTCCTCCTGTGGTGGCAGGGAGGTGAGGCCACTTGCTTACGCTTGGGAAGAACAGGAAGCGGACAGGCCTGGAAGCCGAGCTGAGCGGGGCTGTGATGGGCAAAGCCTGCTCACCTGTGACCCCTTCCTCTAGCAAGGCTTTGCCTCCTCAAGGTTCCACAGCGTCTCAGAGCGACACCTGCAGCTGCGACCAAGTGTTCAAACACATGAGTCTATGGGAGCGTCTTACATCTAATCCATGATGGCAACAAAAGGAAGTGTTGGGGCTGGAGAGATGGCTGAATAGTTAAGGCACTTGCCTGTGAAGCCTAAGGACCCAGGTTTGATTTTCCAGATCTCACATCAGCCGAAGGCACAAGGTGGCACATGTGTCTGGAGTTCATTTACAGTGACTAAAGGCTCTGACACAACCATTCTTTCTCTCTCTCTCTCTCTCTCTCTCTCTTTCTCTCTGACTCAAATAAAAAGAAAGCAGTGTTGAGTTTATACAACACAGGCCATGGAGAAGGATCTACGGCAAGAGTTTTAGCTCTTTAGTTGGAAAGAGCTGCATTAATGAAACATTTGTATCCAGTGAGATCACTCGCATTCTATCTGAGAAATCAGGGTCCATCTTGGCAGCAGAACAATACAAATGGGGGCTGGAGAGATGGCTTAGTGGTTAAGTGCTTGCGTGTGAAGCCTAAGGACCTTGGTTTGAGGCTCAATTCCCCAGGACCCACATAAGCCAGATGCACAAGGTGGCACATACATCTGGAGTTCGTTTGCAGTGGATGGAGGCCCTGGTGCGCCCCTTCTCTCTCTATCTATCTGCCTCTTTCTCTCTCTGTCTGTTGCTCTCAAATAACTAAAAGTAAACTTTTTTTTTTTTTTTTTGAGGTAGGGTCTCACTCTAGCTCAGGCTGACCTGGAACTCACTATGTGGTCTCAGCATGGCCTTGAACTCATGGTGATTCTCCTACCTCTGCCTTCCAAGTGCTGGGATTAAAAAAAAAAAAACAAAAAAAACAATACAACTGGTACTTGCAGTTGACCCGAGAGGTCTCTCTACTTCCTCCAGGCACATGTGGATGACCAGCTATTCTTCTTCATTGTGGCATAAAATGAAATGCCTACTTGTGCTGGCCAAGCTGCTGCTATAGCCAGACCTGGTGCTATACCTATGAGATGGGCCAACAAGAAAAAAAGAGCATAGAGGAGGGAGGCTCCTGCCCTGCTCCAAGGCAAGCTAGTTGTGTTAACAATTAATGGTCACACATTTTAAGGCAATAAAGAGAAATATATTTGCCCATTGAAATGCATGATATCATTTGACTTCCTTGCTTGCTTTCAAAGACAGGAATCTTCACTTCCTCTCTGATATAAGAACTGAGTTCTTCTGCTGTGAGACCTGTTTAATTCTTCAGACCATTCCAACTTTTCCCCTATCCTATGGGGTCAAGTCTGCTTTCCCTTTTCCCTTTGCTAATTCCTCAGCTGTTTCTCTCTAGATGTCCTCAGTCTGAGTTCTATCAATATTCATGTTTTCTCTCTTCTCATTCAATTAACTGAGAGGTCTCTGAGGATAAAGATTTAGTGTCATTTGTCATTGTTTCTATGTGTAGGACATGAAGCAGAGTGTGAGGAGCAGACGGAGTCAGAACATGCCTCAGTCTACTGAGTGTCTGAGTGACGCTCAGCAACTTTGCGGTCATCCAAACCGGTGTCGCCTCTCGTCCTTGTCAGTGTTTCCTTTCATCAGTTTGTGCCTGTAGGCTTCATTTGTGTTTGTTTTTAATCTGATTCCAAATTTTAAATGTTTGTGTAAACTGATGGAAAAGGCATAAATGTCCAAGAATGAAAGTTTACTTAAGGCTATTTGTAGCTCTAGTCTAGCATGAGTCATTTGTTAAAAGCGTCAAGACAATTTATAATGTTAAAACAAATGCTAAGTTACCAGTGATAATATCAAATGATATGGTGAAAATTATAAAACCAGTATGTAAGGACCTGTAACTAGAGCTGAAACACACTCCAAGTATTAGAAGGTTAATGTCTGCCTCTCTTCGTATGTGTGTCTAATATAGGTCCTCTCAACACAGAGTGCCCAGAGATGAACCTTACTGCAATGCTACAGTGATCGGAACTGATGAAGCTTCAGATCTCGACTCAGCAATGTTTTCCCGAGTCATTCACCGTGAGGCCTGGCACTGCCTCCAAGTAATCATTTTTTGTTTAGAAGATGGGCAGCTAGTTATTACACATACATCAATGTATAGGACACTGAAAAGGTAACAGTAAATAGGATGGCATTTAATTTTACTTTCTTTTGCTGATATGATATTTCCTTTGATGGATTATATTTCTGGGAGAAGGGAGGTTTCTAGATAAGTAGCACATTCTTTCAAATTGAAAAATATGAAATGTGTTAAGAGCTCCTGGGGACTTGAAGGAATAATCAGTTCTAGGAGCTTTGTCTGTCTATAAGATCCAAATTTGCTTCCCTGCAAGAGTGTATTGGTCCTTGGAGCCTTCAGGAAGTAAATGTTGACAGCAGCGCTTAAATCAGCGCGGCGCTCTTTACTGCTGGCGTTTTCGCCTCGCGGAGACATCACGGTCATTCTGTGGTACACGTCCACCCTCACTGTAGATTGCATTTTCCAGGTGAATAGAACTGGAAGCCCTCAGATGACATAGCATTCCTGTGAGAAATTATGAGGCCAGTATAGAGACTTATTCCCAAACAATTACCAACTAAAGCAGCCTTCAGAGCCCTGTCATCCTCCCCCGCTCCACCATCGGGACCATTTCTGAGGCAGGCAGCACTCCGTGCTCAGTGCCAGATAGACTGCAGGTGCTGGGCCTGAAAGGGTCTCTTTAAAAAAATAGGTTGGGGCTGGAGAGATGGCTTAACGGCTAATACAATTGCCTGCAAAGCCAAAGGGCCTTAGTTCAATTCCCAAGGACCCATATAAGCCAGATGTACATGGTGGCACATGCATCTGGAGTTTGTTTGCAGTGGCTGGAGGCCCTGGTGCGCCCATTCTCTCTCTTTGTCTTCCTCTCTTTCTCAAATAAATAAATAAAAATAATATTAAAAAAAGAAAAAATATTTTGGCTTTAGTTCATCTTCTATAAGTCAAACCACTTTTAGTGAGAGTGTGTGAGTGCTGAGCACGTGTTCTCTCCCCTATTCCCAAACTTATAAAGCCATGAGCCTTGGAAAGGTGCAGGGTTCTGTATGCTCACTAGGAAGCGCTGACACATTCTTTCTACAGAGGAAACAGCTGTCTCCTTTTTGCTTACCTTGCTACACTTTTGTTTCTAATACTCGGGCTACTCTTTCAAATGCCCCGGGGAAGGAAGTTGACAGTTCATTGGAAATGGGAAGAAGAAGAAATCTATAGAAATTTTTCTGGGTTGCATTATTTATAAACTTATTGGTGGTATTTATTATCTTCCAAATAGACAGAAGCCATGCTGATATTTTATTCTCAGCAGCAAGCTCATAACAGAATTTTGAAATAGAAGCCCTTGGAAGAAAAATCCCTCCAAAATACTATGTTAGTAAATCTAATGTTAATTTACTAATATTAGTAAAATAAACTTCTGCATAAAACATAAAGTAAAAATCATAGAATTTTAACTCAGTTGATAAAAATCATTTTTTTCTTTTCACAATTTTTATTAACATTTTCCATGATTATAAAAAATATCCCATGGTAATACCCTCCCTTCCTCCCCACACTTTCCCCTTTGAAATTCCATTCTCCATCATATTACCTCCCCATCTCAATCATTGTGCTTACATATATACAATACCAACCTACTAAGTACCCTCCTCCCTTCCTTTCTCTTCCCTTTATATGTCCTTTTTAACTTACTGGCCTCTGCTACTAAGTATTTTCCTTTTCATGCAGAAGTCCAATCATCTGTAGCTAGGATCCACATATGAGGGAGAACATGTGGCGCTTGGCTTTCTGGGAAAAATCATATTTTTGAAAAGAATTTTCTTTAACACTCTCCATTGCTTTATCCAATTAGTCATTTAGTTTGAGCAGACAGATTTTGGTGAGGCTTGAAGGGGATTGAAGCCTCACTAAGCCAATGATTTGCGCACCTCTTGGTAATTCAGCCTTAATTTATGCTTTTAGTAATATGGATGTGGTTTAGTGCTTGTGGAGTTTTCTCAGCCTGGAAGACACTGTATGCCTGCTATAAAGAAAATGTGCCCCACTGTGGTCATATATGTCCATACAAAAGGATGAGGGGGGGAGAGCCCTGCAGAGGAGCATTACGTACAAGGTCATTGTGTTACGTGCTTTACTGTGTAGACGTCCCTTTTGGCTCTTAAATACTGTGAGCTTTGTACTAGCACACATGGGGGCATAAAGCTCAAGACAGGTAAATACTTGGTCAAGAGATAGAAAAATGAAAACAAAATAAAGCAAGAAAGCCCCACACGCCCAACATCAGCAAGCTTTCCAAAGCGCTGACCTCACCCGAAAGCCCTTTGCTGAGTCGGGCTCTGTGAGTCAGCTCCACATGGGCGGGAGGGCTGTTCGGGGCTCGGCCGCAGGCTTAGCGGGGGTCTCTTGAGACCTGATGCTACGCCTTCGCCTCGAGAGTGAAGTTAAGGGATCGGTAGGGAAGAAGAAGAGTATGGCAACGTTAAAAATGTCTTCTGGGCTATATTACTTATGGATTTATGTAGTGAATTCATTATTTTCTCAATGAGATAAGAGTCTTAATATCTTCATTGCTATCTTGAAATATCAACGTTACAAAGACACAACTTTCAATTTTAAACTCCCACCCCAGATGATAATTTCTTCTATAAGACAGGTTTTATCTAAAACATGATCTTTTCAACCTTTTAATTTGATGATAAATGTATGAGTTCTAACTGTCTTTGAAAGAGTCTTTGAATTAAACTGAAACTTATTTTTGACATGATTCTTCCATCTTTCCAGCATGATTTTATGGAGACTCTTATTAAAAAATGAATCAACATTCTTTTGAGCTGACATTGGGTGTGAAGTGTCCCGAGCAGAGTCAGGCTGCAGCTGTTAAATGGCATGTAGAACGCTCTGTTCCTTCCACACGTGTAGAACGCCCTCTGTTCTTTCCATGCATGCAGAACGCACTCTGTCCCCTCCACATGTGCAGAACGCTTTCTGTTTCCTCCACTCATGTAGATGCATCCTGTTCCCACCACATGTGTAGAATGCACTCTGTCCCCTCCACACATGTAGAACTCACTCTGTCTCCTCCACATGTGTAGAAGGCGCTCTGTCCCCTCCACGCATGTAGAATGTGATCTGTCCCCACCACACATGTAGAAGGTGCTCTGTCCCCTCCACACATGTAGAAGGCGCTCTGTCCCCTCCACATGTGTGGAACACACTCTGTCCCCTCCATGCGTGTAGAACACACTCTGTTCCCTCCACACATGTAGAATGCGCTCTGTCCCCCCCATGCGTGTAGAACACACTCTGTTTCCTCCACGCGTGTAGAACACACTCTGTTCCCTCCATGCGTGTAGAACACACTCTGTTCCCTCCACACGTGTAGAACACACTCTGTTCCCTCCACGCGTGTAGAACACACTCTGTCCCCTTCACACATGTAGAATGCGCTCTGTCCCCTCCATGCGTATAGAACACACTCAGTCCCCTCCATGTGTGTAGAACACACTCTGTTCCCTCCACGCGTGTAGAACACACTCTGTCCCCTCCACACATGTAGAATGTGCTCTGTCACCTCCACGCGTGTAGAACACACTCTGTCCCCTCCACATGTGTAGAAGGCGCTCTGTCCCCTCAATGCTGTCAGTGACCTTCAAGAAAGGAAACAAAATGCACAAAGAAATTTTGCTAGAGAAGGAGCAAGTGATGAGAAATGGAAAATAGGAAGTGGAAAGTACTCGGTGATATATATTTTTTTTATTCTTTCAAGAAAAGGGAATTAGAAGATGTTTATTTTGGTGTAAAGCAGAGAATTGTGACTATTTTCCCCCTGGCTGTCTGGGCTATGCTTGACATACTTGTAGGGGCATCATGTGCATTTTTAATGCCAGCCTAGAATAAGGATGACTACTTTTAGCTGGACTTAAAACAAGCACTTAAATTTATAACTTTGACCACCTAACTTTTTATTTATTAGCTGGAGATTGAACCCAGGGTCTTGTACATATCATGCAGGCATCCCACACCTTCAACTCTCAATGCTAACTTTTGAAAAATTCTCCTATTTTCTTTTTCTAAATACAATTCAAATTTTAGAACCCAGAGGACCTAAGCTGTAAATAAGAAACTCATACCATGGCTCTGAATGTAAGCATGGGACCAATGAAATTTTAAATGCAACTGACTTACAAATTCAGAGTGGTGTCAACAGGTTCAATTGTAGTTAGACTTACATGGCATGCCTCTATGTTTAGAGATTTAAGCTCAGATCTATTATATTCACTTTAGGCTATGGACAAATATAAGTCAACTTTCAAGAAATGCTTTATAATGTAGTTGATATATGTAGAAACTGCAAGAAATTCACAAAAAATACCTAAGGCTAAACTTCTGTGGCCTTAGCTCTTGGGAAGTCACGTAGTAACCATGCTTCAGATCTTCACGGTCTGGCTCAGCAGTGTGACTCCCTGACCCCCTGGGAATTCCAGGGTCCTAATTAAAACGCTGAGCCATGGTCAGAGAGTTGAAGAGAGAGTTAAACTTGTATGAGGACATCTCACTAAAATTTTGTCACTAATTGATGTTGGGATCTTTAATCAATATTTCATCAAAAATTTCCAAATAATAGAAAGTGATGTTCTAGTTGACTAAATGTTGTGTAATAGTATATTTTTGGAGCAGGGTCTCACTGTAGCCCAGGCTAGCCTTGAATTCATGGTGATCTTCCAACCTCAACCTCTGAGTGCTGGGATTAAAGGCTTGCATCTCCATACCCAACTCATCGTTACTTCCTGCAAAGCTTGGTATGCCGCCTAAAGCTTGTGATCTCTTCCCAAGAACCAAGTCTCTGGAATGTAGCCTTAGGTTCCTCTATGAAAATTTCCAGTACTTTCTATTTTTATTGGATTACATTATTACATATTTCTTGAAAGTTGACATGTTTGTGTGTGACCTGAGAGAACACAGTAGATTTTAACATGAGTTCCATTTTAGCAGAAGCAAAAGTGGTACATTAGATTTCTATGGAAAAGTAGCCCACACAGTGTCGACATGTGGCCCATAACTATTTTTATAACTTTAGTTCAGTCAAATGCTGATGGCAGTTTCTTTCATGTACCCAGAAGACATTTAAATAAGAGAAATTCTGATGTGACAGACTTGTATGCTATACATAAATACACTAAGACCAGCATGTCCTCACATTTATAAAATATACACAAATCTGGAAAGTACAGTGCTAAACTGTAGTCATGGGAAGGAAGCAGAGACAGAACTACCTGTCTCAAGCTTCTTAAAGGGGTGCTTCAGTCTGCTGTATGAGGCAGACTAGAAACAGGTTGAGTCACCGAGCCTTAGGGTGCATCCTGCGGATGTGTGGAGGGTCAGTGTTCAGTGCTGAGGAGTTAATGGGAAGTGGAACACCACAGTATTCGGTAAGGGAGGTTTACTCTAGGCAGCAAACATTTTGGAATAATAATAATAAAAAAAACTCCTTAAAAGAAAGCAACATAGCCGGGCATGGTGGCGCATGCCTTTAATCCCAGCACTCGGGAGGCAGAGGTAGGAGGATCTCCAAGAGTTCGAGGCCACCCTGAGACTACATAGTGAATTCTAGGTCAGCCTGAGCCAGAGTGAGACCCTACCTCGAAAAACAAAACAAAAAAAACAAAACAAAAAAAAGCAACATATACCTTTAACTTCTTCAAAATTTCAAGCAATCCACAGATACATGTTCTGTATTACTTGACAGTTTTCTTCAGATTCAAAATTCCACATATTCACCTCAGTGTAACTTTTGCCAGCATTTACTTTCTGCTGTACTACATATTCATAGACTTATCTGTTTATCTACAAATGAGAACATACTGCATGGATTAACTTCTAATTTGCTTTGGAACTTCATGTATTAATTTCTAATTTGCTTTTGGACTTGTAAGTTTGTGTTAGAGACCTCTTGTTAATAAGTATATGTTTTGTTGTTTTATGATAATTTTTGCATAGCATGGATATACTATAATTTAAACTTTCATTTGCTAATGAATGCTTACATTTCTCTATCAAAAACAACATTTTGATAGGTGTAGGCCCTCTTATACCCCATGATTGATGGTAGCTTGATGTTGTGGAGTGGGCTTGTGTTTGGGTATGGTTCTGACTTGTTTCCCAGCTCCAGCTATGGGTCTAGTACCACTAAGTGGATCAGTTAGCCAAATCAAGAGCAATTGATTCCTCACCATGGCTGTGTACCACTATTGCACTTGTGTGGGCATCACATCCGGTTATTTGTTGCTAATTAGGTTAAACAATGCGTTGCTTGGACAGATCTTGGTCATTTCCCCCAGTCGCCTATGTAGCGCCTTCTGGCACTAGACACGCTGACTGTCTGGGGACTGACTCTCTCCTGGCTTCCAGCCATGCCATTCCATTTTACATGTCAGCTGTGTATGGAGTCTTCAGCAATAGGGTCTTACCACTGGCCTTTGGTGGGTCATCAAGTACTCTGACAGAAGTCTGTCATTGTTTTGGGAAACCTTGTAGGTTTTTCTGATCAAAAGCTCATTGTGGATGGTAGGCCCAAGCTGGAAGTGGGGGTTACAGGTCAGTGTCCACTAAGAAATTGAGGAAAAACATAACTAATATACAAGAGTTAGAGAAGAGAGAGAGAGAGAGGGGAGAGGGGGAGAGGGAGGGAGGGAGGATGTAGGAGATTTAGGTAAGTCTTGATCCTACCCTCTCCAGTGTCTTGTGGTATAAAAGGGCCCACACCTATCAAACTCTCTATCAAAATGTAAGTGTTATCTCAATTCTCTGGGTGCTAACTTACTCTCCGTTGGAGAATCTGCTTCTCTTTTCCAGATAGATGCAGATCCTAAGAAGAGAGCTGCCCCAACATACCTCAAAAGGGGCCCGACTGAAACTAAGGACAACTGGCGAAACAAACAAGGGTACTGTTTTCCTGTGAACTGGATACCAGCACAAAGGGGAAGGAGACCAACGCAGAGAAAAATGAACTCCTACCAAATCAGAGCCAGAGCCTCAGAGGCCCCCAACACCTCAGCACTGAAGCAGACCAAAAATGAACCCAACATGGCTCAGGGAAATCTTGCGGAAGAGGGGGCGGAAAGAATGTCAGAGTCACATGTTGGGTCATGATTTGCAGAGACATTTATCATACCAATAACTGGGGGCTAACTCCACAATGCATGACCCATTTTCATCAACAAGGAGGGTCCAATGGGAGGGAGTAGATCACAGAGGAGCCTAAACAATGGTACCAAACTGCCTGTATTTATTGAAAAGAAAACTAATAAATTAAATTTAAAAAAAAGCAAAAACAACATTTCAATAAAATCCCTTGCAGCTAATCCAGTCATTTACTTGCTTGTTGGGCATTTGTTGGGCGACTGTTCTATGTCAGGCATTGTGTCTTAGGTGTGTCAAAAATGAACGATAGGGCTGGAGAGAAGGCTTAGCAGATAAGGCAACTGCCTGCAAAGCAAAGGACCCAGGTTTGATTCCCCAGGACCCACATAAGCCACATACACAATGTGGCACATGTGAATGGAGTTCGTTTGTAGTGGCTGGAGGCTCTAGCATGTCCATTATTTCTCTATCTGCCTTTCTCTCTCTCATTTTCTCTCAAATAAACAACTAAATAAGCATTAGAAAGAACAATAAACACAAAGTAAACAAGCAGTACAAAAAGTAGTTAGTTCTTCCCACGGCTGGGCCAGCAAGAGGAGATGAAGCACTTGTCTTTGCCATAATATTTAAGGAGGCACCATAAAGCTTAGTAATCAAGATCATATTTGAATGAATTTTTCTTTTTTTTTTTGAGGTAGGGTCTTGCTCTATCCCAAGGTGATCTGGAATTCACTATGCAGTATCAGGATGGCCTTTTACTCATAGCAGTCCTACCTCAGACTCCTGAGTGCTAGGATTAAAGGCATGTGACACTGCATCTGGCTGATGCATGTGCCAGTTTGTGTATCTGCTTATAAGGGTCCTGGGGAATTGAACCTGGGTCCTTTGGCTTTGCAGGCAAGCACCTTAACCTAACTGGGCTATCTCTCCAGCCCAAGTATAAATTTTTATAATCTTAAAATCTATTAAAAATGCACGTTTGTTCTTGCAGTTGTCACCTTTAGTAAGTTTCTCTTTTGCATGTGTATGTGTTTTTATGGTGTTCATACATGTATCTATGTATGTTTATATGTGGCTGGGCACATGTGTGTATAGGTGCTTGGGCATGTGTGTGTATGTATGGAGGACACAGTAGACAAGGAGTGTTCTAAGATGTTCATTGCCTTATTTTTCGAGACAAGGCCTCTCACTGTATGTAGAGCTCACTGATTTGGCCAAGCCACTGAGCCCTAGGGACCAGCCTAGCTCTGCCTCCCCAGTGCTTTTATGTGAGTGCTAGGGATCTGAACTCAGGCTGTCATGACTTACATGGAAAGCATTCCCCACTCTGTCATCTCTCCAGCCCCCCAGTAATTACTTTAGGTCAAAATTAATATGTGAAAATGACATGTGATTTTTATTTTAATTTTACATTCCCAAATAATAAGATGAATTTTTCATGTTTATTAGCAACTTTAGACTCTTTTCCCCATGTTTTGCTTGCATATAATTTTATGGGCTTCTATTGATTTTTAATGTTTTCAAAACTTTGTGGTTATTTGTCTTTAGGAAGTATTTGAAGTATTTTCATCTTTAATTACATAAACTTACAAAAACTAAGGAGTTTAAGCTGTCTTTCCTTTAAGCTTTTTACATCTTATGACTGGCTTAGGAAATATGCTTCTATAACTCAAGAATATTAAAATACCTTACAGTTTCATTTATATAAAATTTTCTGTGAAATAATACATACAGAATTAATTTATATTTAATATTTTTGAGATAGGACCTTACATAGCCCAGGTTTGCCTTGAACTTGTTTAACAAAACAAGCAGGCCTTGAACTCATGACCTTCCTGTTTCTGCCTCTGCCTCCCAAGTGCTGGCATTACAGGTGTATGCCACCAGGCCCAGCTAGTGTGGAATTAATTTTTCTGAGTAATGTCCGCTAATTAACTATACTTCAAATGGATAGCTAAAATGCTACTGAGTTTCCAGGCTGATTGTTTTTATGAGAAAGAGTGAGGCAGAGAGACAATTGGTGTGCCAGGACCTCTAGCCACTGAAATTGTCCTGCAGACACGTTTGCTCCCTTGTGTCCATGGGCCACCTTATGCATCTGGCTTATGTGGGATCTGGAGAGTGATCTTAGGTCCTTAGACTTCACAAGCAAGTGCCTTAACTGCTAAGCCATCTCTCCAGCCTTCCTGGCTAATTTTTAATGTTACATAAAAAGCACTGAATATCATTTATATCAGATCTCTTTTCTATATTCTAGTTTTATTTTATTTTCCCATTTCTGAGTCAAATTTATATTGCTTTAATGACTATAGTATTGTCACAATTACAGTATCTTGTAGGACTAGTATCTTCTTTGTAAATGTTAGGATCAATAGAGTAATTTCTATAAAATATTCCTTAGGGTTGCACTGAATTGTCAATTGATTTTGAAACCTAAAATATAGCTATTGAACTGCTCAGTGTTTCACTTCATGTCCTTCCACAAAATGTTTCCATCTTCCTTACATATGCTATAATTTTCTTCACAGACTTCTAGCATTTCTCATTAAATTGATGTCCATTACAATATTTTGTAGTACGTAAGGAGTACATTGGTTTATGGTTTCTTTGAATTGTTTAAGTTTCAAAGTAAAACATAAGAAAAGGTTAGCCAACATTGAAATAGACTACTGTTTGAAGGCATAGTGTTTTACAAATATTAAAACTTTTACTATATTTATTATAAGAAACATGTGATTTTTTGTTTTAATTAGTTTATATGATGTGTTGATTTTGTGAGAAACTTACCTCATGACCTTTAGTCTCTGTTTTTATGTAATGAGATTTGATTTAGAACACTTGTTAAGAATATATCTTTTATGGAAAACAGTGTTCTGCAATTGTCGTCATTTAATGCTGCTTTCTCATTTTAGGGGTGGAGTAGTACTGGAATTGGGGGAGAAGTTGTGAGACTTCCTTTTATGTCTCCTACAAAATTTCACACAAAATGGTATTTCGTCTTTAAAACTTTGGTTGGATATCAGTGAAATCATCTAGGCTGGAAAGTATCTTTGTGAAGGGTTCTTAATCTATAAATTTATATTTTAAACATGTAGGGGTATTTGAGTTATTCACTTAGAGTATGTGTTTATAGTTTCTTATTTTAATGAATTTGTTAATTTCATCTAGGATGTCATTGTCATATTGGCATAGAGTCCTTCATAACATTCCTCTAATATCTCTTTAACGTCTGTAGGGTCTGTAATCGTGCCCCCTTATCTTCCTGCTGTTGAGAATTTTTATTTTCTGCTTTTTTGCTTAGTGTGGCTAAAGACATTTTTATGTTTATTAAACTTACTGCAAAAAGTACTATGTTTTATTGATTTTTCTGCTTTCTCTTATTTATTTTGCTTTTTATATTTGTAATTTATTTTCTCTTGTATGCCTTGCATTTAACTATTCCTTTTTTTCTGTTTTATTAGGGTAGAAACGTAGGCCCATTTGTGTGTGTGTGCACACACACATGGGTGTATACATGTTTATTGGGTGGGGACATGTGTGAGCATGTGAAGATTAAAGGACAACCTTGGTGTCACTGTTAGGCACACGGCCCACGTCCTTTTAAGGCAGGGCCTCCTAGTGACCGTTTAGGCTACACTGGCTGCACAGTAAGTGCCAGCGATCCTGCTTGTCTTGTCCTTCCCAGCACAGGGGTTATAAGCATGCACCACCATGCCTAACAGTTTTTTTTTTTTTTAAAATGGTACTTCATTGCACCCAGAATAATCCACTTATCCTTGTTTTTTGTTTGCTTGTTTGTTTGTTTTTGTTTTTTGAGGTAGGGTCTCACTCTAGCTCAGGCTGACCTGGAATTCACTATGTAGTCTCAGGGTGGCCTCGAACTCACAGCGATCCTCCTACTTCTGCTTCCCTAGTGCGGGGATTAAAGGTGTGGCAACCACACCCGGCTGCCTAACGGTTGTATATGGTTGCTGGGGCTCCAACTCATGTCTTAATGTTGGTAGGTAAACACTTTCATGACTGAACCCTCTCCAAAGACTTAGACTATTTTTAAAATCAGTGTTAAGCTTGGCATATTTACTTCTTTCCTTTCACTTTCAATCTAACTATAATTTTATTTAAAGTTATTTTTTTATAGATAATATAGAATTATCTTTGGTTTTTCTAAGGTGCTTCAATGTGAATAATCAGCAGTTCCATGTTTTCAAGTTCACTCTTTTGTAGTGTCTAAGCTAACTTGACTTTTTCTTTTTAGGTAACACCCCCCCCCCCCCACTCCTGCTGGTACAGCTTCATTCATTTTATAGTTTTCATTTTTCTTCTGATTGTAGATGGTTGTGATCTTTATATGCTTTAAAATTCTAGTGTGATAATCCTACCACGTCAGTCACTCTGGGTTCTATTTCTAGTGAATGACCTTCTAATTTTTATCTCATAGTCCTGCTTCTGCACATCTATATTGACTTTTTTGCTGGTGTTAGACATTCTGTTGTTTATCTAGGGTTGTTCATTTTCATTTAAAAAGTATAGCATTTTGTTTCCATTTGTATGTTTTCCAAGCTTATTTTACTCTTCATTCTGGTGAGCCTACAGGAGCCTTTATTTATCCAGTCCATTTCTGTCTTTGAAGCCAAACTCTTTCAGGAAACCTGCTCAGTATGCAGGTCAGAGGACAACCTCAGATATTATACTTAGGAATGCAGACTACTTATTTTTGAGGCAAACTCATTAGCCTGGAGCTTAGCAGTTAGTATAGCCTGGCTTACCAGTGAGCTTTGGGATCCTTCTGTCTTTGCCTCCACAGTGCTAGGACTATATGCACATACCACCACTCTTGGCATTTTTTTCCTTTTACTTCTTTTTTTTTAAAAATTTATTTATTTATTTATTTGAGAGCGACAGACACAGAGAGAAAGACAGATAGAGGGAGAGAGAGAGAATGGGCACGCCAGGGCTTCCAGCCTCTGCAAACGAACTCCAGACGTGTGCGCCCCCTTGTGCATCTGGCTAACGTGGGACCTGGGGAACCAAGCCTGGAACCGGGGTCCTTAGGCTTCACAGGCAAGCGCTTAACCACTAAGCCATCTCTCCAGCCCCTTTTACTTCTTTTATAATTACTGATGTATTTGAATTTTCTACTTCTCTTGTGTTTATTTTTATAATTTTTTCATTCCAGACTTTTCAAATTTACTCATGTAAATTATTATTATCTCATAATTTAGAAAATTGTTGTCTCTTTCCCATGCATGATTGTTTCTTATTTCTAATGTCTTAAAATTTAACATTTTTGGTTGAAATTATCAAACTTTTGCCTTATTTATTTCTTTTCAAATAAAGACCTTTTAAGATTTTCAAGTAAGTGGATAAAGTTTAACAAATGAAATGAAGAGCTAGAGAGAGAAGATATCATAATTAGCACATGTAAAAGCAGGTAGTCAGAAATGGAAAGACGAGATAAAAGAAGGGAGCGGATGAAGAGCTGTGAGGAATGTCCTGATGGCTAGGTAAGGAATTTCTGAGTCAAAACAGAGGATAATGAGAAACAATGCAATGTTTATGTGCTTTAGAGACATATAGGGCAATAGCCTTTGAAGATTCACATGTATAAATATTGAATGCAATGTGGCTTTCAAAGGGTCTTGCTTCAGACAAAGTTGAGAACACAAGATTGATTTAGATAAGTTGTTTTGGAAATAGAAAAAACAAAGTGGTGTTCAAAAATATATTAACAAAGTGCATACTATATATATTGACTCTGAATATATGCGTGTGACTTCTTGGTGGTGAATGGCTATAGGAAGAAAAAATACTGTCTGCTGTAAAGTTGTAAGGCTTTGGGAACCAGAAAGCAATGGCATGTTAGTCCCATTTCTATTAATGTTATGAAATACCTTGTGCTGAGTACTTGATAAAAACAATAGAGATTCATTGAGCTCATAGTTTTGAGATTCAAGAGTATAAAGCTCCTGTTGAACTCCGGTGGGGTCTTTCTGGTTACATCACAAGTTGACTTAGACTTACTATAGCTATCTATAGTTAAAATGACAAGATAGGAAGTTACAGGGACAGAGGTTGGGCTCACTCTTTGCAGAACTACTGCTTCCTGTCAGAGCTAACTGAGGTCCTCTGACTCTGTATGAATCTCTTCTGAAGGTGGAATCCCCAATGACCTAATCATTTTTCACTAGGTTGACACCTCTTACAGGTTCCGCTGCCTTATTAGTCTGTGGACTAAGCTTCCAGAACATGAATCTTTGGAGGGCACACACTAACCAAATCCAAACCATTTCAAAGGAGATAATGAATATCAATGAAGAAACTGTGTACAAATGCCTAAGAGAGGGTGCAGAGGGCTAGTTGGAATTCCATTTTATCACCTTATTTAAAGCATGTATGTATGTTTGTGTTTGTGTGTGTGTGTGTGTGTGTGTGTGTGTGTGTGTGTGGGTGTGGGTGTGTGTGTAAGAGTATTCCAGGGCCTCCTGCCACTGCAAATGAATACCAGATACTTGCACAACTTTTTGTGTTTATATCTGGATTTGGACACATGGGTATCTTGAGAATTGAACTTCACAATTGAAGACTTTGCTATCAAGCACCTTTAGATGCTGAGCCAACTTTTCAGACCTTGAGAACTTTCCTTTTTTAATGAGAGAGGGAGAAGGAGAGGGAAAGGGAAAGAAAGGGGGGGGGGGGGAGAATTGGCACGCCAGGGTCTGTAGCCATTGCAAACGAACTCCAGATGTGCCACCTTGTACACATGCACAATCTTGCACCTGCAATAATCTTGTGCATCTGTCTTCCATGGGTTCTGGGGATTTAAACCTGGGTCCTCAGGTTTGGCAGGCAAATGCCTTAACTGCTAAGCCACCTCTCCAGCCCTGAAAACTTTTTTATTGACAATTTTCATATATGAACATAATATATTTTGATCATTGTCATCCATTACCTTCTCTTGTCCTCCCCCATCATATTTTTCAACTGAACCCCTCCTTCTTTACAAGTCGTCCCTCTTTTACTCTGGTGTCTTTCTCTCCCCCCATCCCCACCATTCATGATGGAATGTTGATTGGCCCAACATTGTGCCTGTCTTGTATAGGTAATGACAATTGTTGTTGTGATGTCATCAATGCATTAGCCATCCTGCTCCATCGCACTTTCACCTGCTCCTGTTAGAGCCAGAGTCCCTCACTGATATCAAAGCTGCCTACTGCCTTGGAGATTGCTATTCCCATGTGAGGGACTGGGCTTACAGGTGCACTTGGCCATGGCCAGCTGTTTACTTGTGATCTGGAGATTCGAACTCAGCTACTTTGAGGCCACTTCAGGTCCTCATGTTTGCACTGAACTCCGAGCCATCTTCCCAGCCCTCCTATAGATCCTCTAGTGGTGGGAATAAAATACAAGATCAGGATTGGAGTCATCAAAGGCCTTCAGAACCTGGCTTCCCCAGGCTCAGCAAGTACTTCCAGATGGTAGAGTTAGCTTTTTTTTTTTATCCATTTCTTTAAACACTGACATCAGAGTGACTAAGCAAGCATAATAAAGATCAGGTAGAGCAGTCCGTGTGCGTGTGTGTACTTGTGTGTGCAGGTGGTGTGTGGCAGGTGAGTGTAGATGTTTGTGTTCTGTGTGCATGCATCCACAGGGCCAGGGAGATGGCGGACTGTCCTCCTCTGTCACTCTGCTGCTTGACTTTTCTGAGACCAAACGGCCAGCGACACCAGCAGCTCTGACTCTGATGCCTGCAGGACTGGCCGGAAGCACGGATAGCCACGCCAGTTTCTGAGATGTTTTGTGACGACCTTCACACGTACAGACAACATAACATGATCACAATCCCCTCCCACAGCTGTCCCTTCCCCCCTCTGGCATTCCACTGAATCCCTGCTGTTGCAGTCAGTTTCACATTGCTGGCAGAAATCACTTGACCAAGAGCAGGTTTTGGGAAAAAAGGGTTTATTTTCGTTTGCAGACTCGAAGGGAAGTTCCATGATGGCAGGGGAAAACGATGGCATAAGCAGAGGATGGACATCGCCCCTGACCAACATAAGGTGGACAATAGCAACAGGAGAGTGTCCAAACACTGGCAAGGGGACACTGACTATAATACCCATAAGCACACCCCCCAACAATACACCGCCTCCAGGAGGCGCTAATTCCCAAATCTCCAACAGCTGGGAACCTACTATTCAGAACACCTGAGTTTATGGGGAACACCTGAATCAAACCACCACACCTTCTTTCCAACTAGCCTCTCTTTTATTTTGCTATCATCATTTTTTCCTCCTATTATGCAGGTCTTGTATAGGTAGTGTCTGTGAGGTCTGTGAGGTCATGAATACCATGGCCATGTTGTGTCTGAAAGACAGCAATGCAAGGCACTCTTCCCCTTCAGTTGGCTCTTATATTATTTCCTCCACCTCTTCCAAAATGGTTCCTGAGTCTTGGAGGGATCAATAGAGATGTCTCAGTGCTGAACACTTCTCTTTCACTTCTTCCTGGCACTTTGGTGAATTTTGAGTCAGTGACCCAGTGGTCACTACCATCTGAAAAGAGAAGCTTCTCTAACCAAAAGTGAGAGTAGCATTAATATGTGGGCATAAACATAAATATTTAGGGGGCAGTTTGATGGACATACTATATCCATTTAGCCAGACATCAGTAGTAGTTTCCCCCTAGGGCTTAGGTCCTCCCCAGCCATGGGCTTTTGGTAGATTTTCAGTGTCAGACAGGAACTCCCTCCTGTGGAGCAAGCTTCAACCTCAGTCAGAGAGCAGTTGGTTTCCCCCATAGCAATCAGCACCAGGTGGTGCATTTTGCCTTGCTGACCAACCACAAAACGTGTGGGTTGACTTCTGCTTAAGACCATTGATGACTTTTCTCCCCCAACAGGCTGCATAGCTCTTCCCAGCATCCTGACAGCTGGCCAACAGGTAGGAGGCTTCCAGTGCAGCTCCAGCTTCATTTCTTGGTGACCTACAGCCCATTCATGCAGTGTGTTCAGCAAGAGGGTCTCACTATCTACTTCTGGTTGACAACCAATAATTCTTTTTTCTTATGTGAATGCTAGAGCTTATCAAACTAGATATCGGGTCCCTTTAGGCCCATATACCTGTGTGGCACGTGTTCTTACCTGTTGAGTCATCTTCCCAAAGCCACAATTCTCTTTTAGTTTGCTTTTATTTTGTGTGTGTGTGTTTGTGTGTGTGTGTAGGCCAGCGGTTGACATCCCATGTCTTTTGATGGCTGCTCACTTACTTTCTGCGACAGGGTCTCTCACTGAATGTGACCTCAGCAGTCTGGCTGGAGGAGCCAGCCAGAAAGCCCCAGGACCCTCTCAGCTCTGCGTCCTCAGCACTGGGGTTGCAGGCACCCATCCCCATGCCTAGCTTTCATGTGGGAGCTGGGGATATGAATGCAGGCCCTCATGCAGACATGTCGAACACTTTATCCACAGGAATATTTCCCAGCCAGCCTCTACAACCACTTTTAAAAATCAGAATATGCTGGGAGATATTTTTCTATTCCTCTGCTAGCAGTGTTTAAGAGTCAAAATGGCTATTATGGAGAAAATTCAACAAAGAAGCAAAGTAGGTGTGGTTCTTCAACTCCTTTTAGTCTTAGATGACTAAAATGAACATTCAGTTTAGGAAAGGTGGCCCATGCTATGATGGTCCTTACTTAAAATCCCAGCCTTGCTCACACTAGGGAGGCCACAGACTACCTCCACTGTGACTGTATAAACCAACTGAATTCCCGACTGAGAATGTGCCATCATGACGCTCTGACCCGACTCCACAAAGCCCAGTAAATAGCTGGTTTAAAACAGAGCATTTAACATCAGTTGTTTTCCAATAATGAAGCGTATTTCCCCTACTCTAACAGCTTATTCAAGGAGTCTTTTCCCCAAGTTACCCATAGATGTTAGGAATGATTTCTGCATTTCCCCTGACTTGTATTCTAGTTGTCAAAAAGTCAAAACACAAACATGAACTGAACAGACTCAGTTACATCTTAACACGGTAATTGTTAAATCACTCAGTAGGAGGAAAACTAAAAAAAAAAAAAAAAAAAATCACACAAGAAATTATTATGCATATGCATTTTTAATGTCTGATTCTCTGTATAACCTTAAATTACAATGTGAGTTAAATTTCCCTTGCTGATTTATAAGCATAATGTAAACTCTAGGCACAGTTGATGATATTGCGATGTAAGACTGTTCTGTTGCAGACTAAAGGCCTTGCTCAGCCCTGCAAAGCTCTGGGCTCATTTCAATGTGATCATTGAGGCACTATGCAGAGATTATGCATTTATTGTATTTTTTTCATGAATACATGAATGAATAATAAGTTCAACAAACAAGAGTTTCCTACTGGGAATGTCAAACAAATCATTCTGCAAAGTGCTCTGAATTTCAATCAATCACTCTCCATGACACTTGCCCACTTGCTCCAGGTTCAGCAGCGCCAGCACTTGGAATCAGTGCAAAACTATCTTGGCCAAGAGATGCAGATGTTACAGGGCAGGAGCACCAAGCTGTCCTCTGTTCATCTCATCCCAGCAGGGCTTCCTTGCAAGGCTCACATTGGTAGTCTTTGTACTAGTGCAGGCCTAGGGAATTGCTGAGCCATATTCCCATAGCCTTACTTAAACTCATCCTTGCTTGTGTGCTGAAGCCGGGATCCAGGGGCAGTAGGGAACGGTCTGTCAGAGGGAGAGTACCCACGGGGGTGACTGGGCTAGAGAGAACAGCTCCCCTATCAGAAGGGCGCAGTGTGAACGCTTGCAAGACTTTAAGTGGCTCGGGTTGCTTAGCATGAAGCCACACCATGCAAAACTGGACGTTGATGGGCTTTATTTCAGGTTCTGAAGATAGAATTTTGGCCTCATCATGGAGAAACACTTTTCTCATCCTAGAGAACTCACTACTGCCATTATGATAGCCATGATTCATTTCAAATTGATGGCAAGGCTGGCAGAAATGAGCTGTTCTTTATTTGGAATTGTACGTACAAAGGTAGTCTGGGGACAATTTTTAGATGGAGCTATTTCCCCTAATGTGACCCGAGGCCAGTTCTAGTGGGGAAGCTGTGAGTTTCCCTGGTGAGAGATGCCAGTGTAAGCAGCACTGCTCCCAGGACAGCTGAGGAAGGCTAGTCTGAAGACGCCTGCCTGCCCACCGAGAACACTTGCTCTTCATCACCTACTTGATCCATGAATATGCAGCACACTTTGAGTGCAGATAATCAGATTTCTACTTCAGTATAAATGAACATCTTAGACCTTCCCCACCAATTAAATGCTACAGAACAACACAACCACTTATGTTTTATTTACAGCTTCCAAAACAAGAATTATATTCTTTATTAGCTCAAATTAGATCCTCCTGGCCATAGGACTTGTCCTGTGTTGGTTGCTTGTCAAGTTTTGGAGTACATGGGATATGTAGCCTAGTAGTTATTTAATAAAAGGTTTTTTTTTTTTTCTCATCCTGTTCCCTAACATTTATTATACAAACAAATATTGCAAGTTGCGGATTTATCAATTTTTTTTGAGGGGGTGTTTCAAGGGATGGTCTCACTCTAGCTCAGGCTGACCTAGAATTCACTTGGTAGTCTCAGGGTAGCTTTGAACTCATGGAAATCCACCTACCTTTGTCTCCCAAGTGCTGGGAATAGAGTGTGTGCCACCACACATGGCGATTTATCCAGTTTTTTTTTTTTTTTTTTTTTTTGTTTTTGGTTTTCAAGGAAAGGGTCTTACTCTAGCCCAGGCTGGTCTCAAACTCACTGTGATCCTCCTACCTCTGACTGCCAAGTGCTGGGATTAAAGGTGTGTGCCACCACACTCGGCCTAATTTATCCATTTTTTTTTTAACAGAGATGTCATTCCCACTATGAATCTGATATGAGTGGATGGCATATTTTATTCATTTTCTGTGTACAGAAGAGATTGGAAACAAGTGACAATTGTTTAAAGCCTTAGGGGTAAGCCCAGGATTGTCCTCTGTGGCTGGGGAGCAGTTACAGTTGAAACAGGCTTCAGGTTACTATACTGGGCATGACTGTTCTGGCCACGCTCATTAGTTACTTTTCTGGCCGCTGTGACCATGTTCCTGAGAGGAAGCAGTTTAAGGAAGGAAAGGCTTATTGTGTCTCACCGTTTGAGAGGATACAGTCTATCGTGGCGGGAAAGGCGTGGTGACAGGAGCAAGAAAGGGCTGATCACACTACATCTTCAGGCCTGAAACAGAGAGCGGCACTGAACAGGAAGTGAAACCACCCATACAACCCCAAGGCCTGCTCCCCGTGTCCTGCTTCCTCCAGTTTCCACCGCTTCCCAAACAGCGCCACTGGCTAGGACCAGTTGTTCAGGTATGTAAGCCTACAAGGGCCATTTCTCATTCAAACCCTACGACCATGTAAGCCTCAGTTTTCTCATCTGTGGAATGTGAATGTGCGGACTGGTTCTGACAGCCTCTCTGGTCATGTCATAAGGAGTTTTGAGTACCAAGTCTGCAGCTGAACTGCTTGAGGATTGATTCTTAGTAAACTATCCCTCTGTTCCTCAGAGACCTTGTCTGTGAACATGTGATTGTAAGGATTAAAGAAATTCACAAGTATTCACCTACCTGAGTTGGGGTGGTTAATCTTCATGGCCAACTTGATTGGAGTTGGGATCATAATGGGCTAGGGTCCCAGACTGGAGAAAAAGAAGAAAGTGAGCTAGCACTGATGTCATCTGTTTCTGCCTCCCGAGTGCAGAAGCACTGGGACTGGCCACCTAATGCTCCCGTGACCACACCTGGCCAGCCATGATGGGCTGCAGCCACTATTCAATGGTAAGCTAAAAAGGCTTCCTTCCTTAAACTATTATTGTGAAGTGTTCGATCACAACAATGAGGAAGCAAGTTCTGAAAGTAAGCTTTTATTTTGATTCAGATTCTAATTGCATCAGCAATAGCTATTACTTTCTACTTATTAATTAATATTGATATGATTGGGATAAATATGATTTGTGTCCTGCAAAAATGCCACAGCAACCCTACAGTGAGCATATTATAATTATCTCCATTTTACAAATGAGGAAAATAAGACTATGTAAACTACTCCAGCTCTGACAACTGAACAGGAGCCCACGTCCACTCCGTGTGCTCACCTTAGCACGAGCATCAACTTGTGCCCCATTCTTTCCTTCTGGGGAGCTCCTTTGGAAGCAGACCAGTGCTGCAGAGTTGCTGGAGGACAAAGGCAGAAGAAGACATGAATCAGGAGGATTCTCTTTTTCCTCTGCTTAGTTTCATGTCAGACTCTGGAAAATACTCTCTGTCAGTTGGTTTCTATCACCTTTGTTGCTGGTGGTGGCACTTGCTTTCACATTTAGACAGTGTTTACAGAAACGAGCCTGGGCTGCTTCCCTCCTTTCACATGAATCCATGATGCCATCGTGACTCTGAGTACGTTATCAGATCAGTTTGCCGTTATTGCAGCATTCTTTTTCTTTCTTCCCAGTTGCCCTTACTGTATGTAACCACCTTTCACTGTGTTTTCCTTCTCTTCTGTGGCAGTATCTTGGGAGTACCAGGTCTCTGGTCCTCTCTTTGTTTACTGTCTACAGTGAGGGAAGCATCCATGGACCGAACCTTCTGAAACCATGAGCCCAAATAAATTCTTTCTTCCTCAAGTTGTTTATGTCAAGTAGTTTGGTCACAGTAACAAAGTGCTGATACACCCTATCCTGGAAGCACAGACCAGCCAGCCTGAAATTTTCCAATGACATGGTAGGAGACAAAGAACACTCCCTCCTCTGCCTTCCACACACATGCTGTGGTGTGTGTGTATTGCACTTACAGATTCAAAGACACACGTGAAGAAGCACACACCACAAGCATAATGAACAAGAGAGGCTGGACCTAGGTATAGAATATAGATTGCTAAGGGCAGGACCTTGGGAGCGTCTTGTCTTGGGCCCTGTGGTGGTTTGATGCAGTTGTTGCGCATACATTCATGGGTTCTGAATGTTAGGCCCTAAGCTGGTGGCAACATGGGAAGTGGAGCCTCCTGGAGTGACATGTTGTTGGGGGGGCTTGTGGTATTACAGCTGGCTTCGGTGCGAGCTGCTTTGTTGTTGCCACATCTACAACTTTGGGGTCTTCCATTTCATCAGACAGCTTCACTGTTCCCTAACTTGATGCTCTGCATTCAGGCTCTTCCCATCAGTGACAGGAATGGTTTTGAAATCCTCCCCTCACATTGTTCCTTCTCCCAGACTCCTGAAATGTTCCCCCTTTGCCTGAGATGAGACGTCTGCTCAAAGTAGACGGTTCTCCTCGATGAACCATGGGATATCTTCCCAGCACATCCTCCATATTTCCTGCATTTCAGTACACATTCTTCCTATGTTCTTTATATATCTGTCCTAATTTTTGCCTAAAATGTTGAGCTAGGAAGCTGAAGTGAAGAGATTATGTTTGTTCTCTCCAATGTTGAATCCTAAGAACTTGCACCAGTTTCAAATAAAAAAAGCCACACCAAGAATTAGGCTGATTTGCCAATCACATGAAATACTGGCAAGAAAAGGTAGTATCTGAACCTCTTAGTCTCTAATATATCATTTTATTTTATTAAAAATGTATTTATGTATTTATATTTGTCAATGTGAGACTGGGGCAGATAGATAGATAAATGATGATAAAACGATTGATAGATGGATAGATAGGCAGAGAGAAGAGGTGCATTAGGGGCTCTAGCCACTGCAAGTGAACTCCAGATGATCATTTTGTGCATCTGTCTTTAAGTGGATACTGAGGAACTGAACACAGGCCAACAGGCTTTGCAAGCAAGTGTCTTTAACTGCTTAGCCATCTCCCCAGTCCCAGCGTTTCATTTACTTTTCCAAAATATTTTATTTGGCCACTTAAGAAAACAAATGTCCCAAAAGGGGTCATGGCAATCTACTGGCCTTTACTTGTTTAGCTCTGAGACTATAAAGTATATATGAAAAGGAAGAATGACATTTTCTGTGGTTTACCAGAAGTAATAGAGGTCATATGCCTAGCTTGAGTCTCCTCTTTAGTTCTAGCACCAAAGGTAACTACATCCATGCTTCTCAACATGTAGAATACATGTAACTCTTGAGGATCTTGTGAATCTTGACTCTGCTTTCTGAGGTCCAATGACATCTGAGATTCTGCATTTCTCATAAGTCACCAGGTGCTGGCCACAGTGTTGATCCCTTGGCCCCCCCTCAAGAAGCAAGGCGCTAGATAAGCCCAATGCACAGGGTGGCTCATGTGTCTGGAGCCCATTTGCAGTGGCTAGAGGCCCTGGTACATCCATTTTCTCTCTCTTTTTCTGTCTTTCTATCTCTATGCTTCCTTCTCTCTCTCAAATAAATAAATAAAATAAAAACATTTTTAAAAATATGTCTACTTGGACCTCAGTTCAAAGGGGTTTTTCTAAACTGTCAAATTTCCATGCTAAAGTAATGATTATTGCTTAATGCTTCTTCAAGGCCATCCTCCGAATAAGTAATCAGAAGATAGACCAGAACTGGTCTTGGAACTGCACTGTGAGGTTATTTGTCATGGTTTCAGTGAGGCATGGCTCCTTCCCAGGTATCTGGATTCAAGTCCTAACTCCATTAGAGTTCATGCCTTCTGTCGGTACTTGATTTACTATATTCAAAATGGCTCATGATCTCATCTTTTTCCCCTGTGGACTTTGAATTTAAAGACTCCAATGTGTGAATGACATTGTGCCCTGTCAACAGGAATCTAACAGCTATCACGATCAGGGACAACTTAGGACTAAAGTCTAGACTGTGATGCCCTTTTCAGTACTACATTGTCTCAGCTGACCAGTGCCTCTTTGCTAATGAGTAATGCAAAATGTGGTTTGTTTAGCTGTTACATGTGAATGGTAAGGTGGGTACATACTTCAATCATGTAATTGCTAACCTGGAGGTTTTTGATTTTTGTTTCTGAGGAAGCTAACAATACAAACATAGCTAGTAAATAGCTTGGCTCATAAAATATTCCTATGTACTTCATTGGATCTATTTTAAATGGTCTTGGTGAACATTAAAATAACAGGGCAATTTTCTCTGTTACTGGATCAATGGGAGGGTAGGAGCTTACTGAGCTAGGAAAGGAACTGGAATGATTAATGTGAGAACAGAATCCTTTTCTATGCCTGGTAATGGCAGGGATCAGACCTCATGAACAGTACTATGTGTTGAATTATTAAATTTGATGGTTGGAGAATGTTTTTTTTTTTTTTTTTTTTTGGTTTTTCGAGGTAGGGTCTCACTCTGGTCCAGGCTGACCTGGAATTAACTCTGTAGTCTCAGGGTGGCCTTGAACTCACGGCGATCCTCCTACCTCTGCCTCCCGAGTGCTGGGATTAAAGGCGTGCGCCACCACGCCCGGCTTTTGAGAATGGTTTTTAAAGGTAACAAGTCCTTTTAAGTCATGAAAGGATTCCCCAGATTTAGCATTCCCTATAAGATATGGGCAAGCACTTCTGTGACTGACATAAACATTATCTGATAATATTTCAAAATTAACTCTGTTCTCATCCCCAAATATGAACTATAGACTTTCTGGCATGATTGTTAAAGTTGGAACACCCTGAATCCCTATAATACTGTCTTTAAGGGAATGTTTTTTAAAATATATTTTATTTACTTATTTGAGAGAGAGAGAGGGATAAAGGGAGAGAGAGAGGGAGAGAGAAGGAAGGAGAGAGAAAGAATGGGTGTGCCAGGGCCTCCAGCCGCTGCAAAGGAACTCCAGATGCATGAGCCCCCTTGTGCATCTGGCTTATGTGAGTCCTGGAGAATGGAACCAGGATCCTTTGGCTTTGCAGGCAAATGCCTTAACCGCTAAGCCATCTCTCCAGCCCTGAGGGGAAGTTTTTGGCTACATCTGTGACTGCCTTGAAATGAAAAAGATGACATTCAGGGAGAAACAGTTATGCTGTTTTTAATTTACTAAGAACTTGTCTAGATGTTTAATATTTCAGTTCTGAAATCTCCCAAGGTTGTTTCAGGGGAAAGAAGCGCATGCTGAGCGGTTGGCCGGATCTTGTTATTTCACTTTTAGGTATAGACCTGGACATTCTCTTGACTGGTTTCACACTTTCCCAGGGTGGCAGGGGCGGGAGAGGTTCCTGTTTGTGCTGCACAGGAGGGCGGGGGAGAAGGGCTGCAGGACGCTGAAATATGGGCTTGAAACACCCATCCCTCACTTGTCAGCCTTCCAGAAATGGCCAGTGGTCGGGGGAGGCAGCTTTGGCACCATTCAAAGAGTGTTTTGTTTTTTTTAAAGCGCTCTGGAGGCAAAACAAACATCCTCTTCCATAGGCATTCTCTGTGCAGTCTATTTTAGGATTAAACACTTTCAGCTCTGCCCTGACTTTCATGGAACCGTGTCTGTTTTTCTATCAAAGTCAATGTATCTTGTTCCTCAGTAAATTCAAGGGAAGTGTGTCAGACTCCAGGAAATCACATTGGGAAGGGTATGGTGAGGTTGCGCCCTCAGACCCAGGCTGGCTCTTTCCATGAGGGCTGTTGGACTGGGAGGCAGAGGAGCCATGAAGATTAAGCACACATGTGTGCATTGGTGCGTGTGTGCGTGTGCATTAAGAAGGAACTAACCAGGATGGTTTTCACTTGGGGTTATGTCTGAGATTTCACTTGGGGTTATGTCTGCCATTTACAGGTGTGGAAAGACTGGCTTAACATTTGTGAGCTTCAGTTTCCCACTTAAAAAACCATGGATCTCTAATGTCCCTTTTGACAAGATGGTTCTATAAATTCCTTTTGATTTGCCACAAAGAATCCTGAGCCAGAAATTTCTCTGAAACTTTGTTTTCAGCATAGGATCAATCTGGTGACACCAGCAATATATCACTGATAGATGCATATGGGATTTGCAGTAGTCTTTGTTTCTTAAATGCTAATCTTCAGTAAATTACTTGATCATTTGGTATGCAACACGCTGAAAGTGTAATACATATTGTATTTGTATTTTATACTTAGAAGTGCCATTGAGCCCTGCATATGGCTGCTCTGAATTTGTCAATAACAGTCTTCGCACATTCCGTATGTGAAAAGCACTGCCATCCTTACATGGCAACAACCCTTTGCTTTCTATAGTGTCATTTAGGATTTATACAATTAATACACATATATTTCATAGTCTTGAATATTTCCAAGTCACACCAATAGGAAGAAGGAAATTGTGTTTGGGGCAATTCTATATATTAAAATCCTTTCTTTCTCTTACTTTATTTCTTTCTGTCCTTCTATGTCTCCTTTTCCCTTTCTTTCTACAAATAATTAAATCTAACACCATTTTCCAGAGTAAAATCTGTAGTAACAGTTAACTTTAAGGAGGGATGTGTGTGTGTGTGTGTGTGTTTGTGACTGTGTAAGTATGTACCTGTGTGTGGTGGCTGGAGGACAACTTTGGGTAGGTCTCAGGAATGTCGTTTACTTTTTTGAGACAGAATCTCTCATTGGCTTAGATTTTGCCAAGTAGGTCAGACTGTCTGGCCAGTAAGCCCCAGGCAACCGACTATTCTCATCTTGCCAATGCTGGTGTTACAAGTGTGCGCCACCAGGCCAAGCTTTTCAAAGATGGCTTCTAGATATTGGACTCCGGTCTGCATGTTTATATGACACTTGACCAACTTTCTAGCCCTAAAGAATGAATTTTGATAGAAAACTAATACATATTTATCTTGTATGTTATAAAATTTCACATAAATATAAGTTTAAGTCATCAAATCTCATATTTTGTTAAGGGAATATTTTAATTATGAATGCATACTGTATATGTTAATACCACTTATGTTGGTAAAGGCTTAAAAAAGATTAGCTTATGTCTATTAATCAGTCACATCCATTTGGTTCAAATTTGTATGCTTTAATTGAAGTGGGATCCACTAGAAAATGCTCTTTTTTCTGTAAGAATGTATCGATTTTTACTTTCATGACTTAGCTAGGAAGTGTCTCATTTTCAAAGAGACATGCCTGTGTCTGCACATTAGGTCAGCAGCTAGGGGTCTGAGTGGAGAAGGCATTTCCAGGAGAAAAGCGAGTTATGTAACGGGAAGCCCTTATAATTCAGGCAACTGTGAAACAAGTTCTGGGGCATGCACGTGGGTGACATGCCCTCTGAAGTGTTTGAAGTCAAAAGACTGCTCTTGGTAGACGATGATTTGTATTGCGTCAATGACCTAACAAGTCCATGCAGTTACTGTCTCTAGGAAAATCCTTCCCTGCTCAAAACACACACTCACCAGAGACCACGCGGCCCCTCCCACTGCCCTGACTCCTCTCCAGCTTTACCAAAAAAATTGCTTATTTGTTTGGCTATTTGAACAAACCTTTCAATATTTTTTCTCATGTCTGAAATGGTTCACATTAAAGCTTTCATAATACCCTTCATTTTCTGTGTTAAATTGATGTTTAAATTGGAAAGAAAGTGGGAACCTTGGCAGTTTAGATAACTCGCTTCATCTGGTGGCCAGCTATGTTAACAATCACATCCTAAGCCAGCACTTAGACGAGATGAAAGGAGTCCCCAGGGCACTGAAGCTACATTTTAGGAGCGGAGGGAAAGTATGGTTAGAGTTCTTTGTTTCATCATTTGACTCGATAAAATGGTAAATTATTTTGACCAGCATTTTGAAGTGTTAAAAGAACAGCTTAAGGGTTATGTGGTGGCTTAGCTGTGGTGCTGACTTCAGCCTGTTGATGGGTGTGTGGGACAGAAAGTGTGTCAGCAGATGAGGCCTTTGATTCCTGCTGTACTGAGTGAGGAAATGGTGACATTGTTAGCATATGAATGACATCAAAGCCCTCTATTGGAAGTTAAGCCTCCATCTTGTGAGATAGTGTGGCCTCCCTCATGTGTTCAAGGGCCTCCTTCCCTGGCTGTGGGCTCCGTCCATCCCCCGAGCGGTTTCATCCAGAGCAGGCCCGTTGATACTCAGCACAGAGTTTCTCACGCACGATGGCATGTTCCATTGCTTTGGAGCAAACAGTTTCACATCAAATTGCCTTTTCCACAGGAAGGGCAGGGAGGCTGCTCATTTTTTTTTTAAGTTTATTGGATGGTGGGGAGGGGAGTGGAAGCAACACTTTCTTCAGAGTTTCCACTAGATGCTCATGACTTTTATTATTGTTTGCCTTAAAAATGAGAGCCTGATCTAACCAGTTGACAAGAAAAAGAGTGGATAACTGCCTCCTCAGCCCTGACTGCAGACACGACTCTTTCCTCTGCTCCTGGAATCTTCAATCAATACTGACATGCTGGCCAGACACAATTTAAAAATAATGCCTTGGTCCTATTCTTCTCTTCTGCGCACGTTATTTGAGCCATGATAAGTCATTCTCCTCAAGCCCCTTCTTGTCCGTTCCTCCTGATGAGCAACACATGCTGCTGCTATTCAAAATGGAACTTAGTTCAGCAGCAGAATTACTGGGGCTTTTTAAGAGCACCAGCCACATCACGCAGGTCCTGGGGTGATAAACTGTATGACAGCCCATAGCCGAGCAAGCGATTCCAGATGCCTTGGATGTTTAGTCTGTTAGTTCATGGGGACATGCGAGAAATAGTCAGTTTCCATTAATGTTCAATTTATTATTGGCCAAGATGCTAAGAGTATGATTCTGCTAGTCATTTTCTGCAACAACTTTATTTATAGAGGAAGTCTTTTCTGAAAGGTACATGGCTGGGACTTCATGTCTGAGCTCATATGTTATGCTGACCAAAAACGTCTGTCAAAACTTAGATCAATGTCATGTGCTATATTTTCATAGCTCTTGGAATCCTTTTCTTTATTCATGGTGCCAGTTGTTATATTAACATTCAGTCAAGTTTAGGTTAGCTGAATTCCAGCCCACGGTTCAGAAACAAGCAGAGCATAATGTTGACATGATTGATTTCCAGTTACTCTGTGTGGTTGCTCCTGCATGTTTAAAGACATATCTGTTTACAAAAGCAAAGAAACAACACACTTGTTTCATAAAGAGCTGAATGCACTATTGATGGAAAGCTGTTTTATACTGATTGCCATCGCATAGCTTTTCTCATTTTTTGTCTCTCACTCAGCGCACTAAATTATTGTTCTCATATTCTCAATGAGCGATATATGTCGAGATTGTGAATCCTCGCTTGTCAGGCTTGTTTGACCGTTAGGCTCTGGGTTGCTTCCAGATGGGAGGTTGGAATTGAGAGAAGCAACACAAAGGCTTCCAGGACATGCTGGGAATACCAAGTGCTATCTCCAGATTTCTAATTAGCTTTCAGGACAAATGCTCAGGAAATTACAACAATGTACCTGATTCAGCTCGAATTTTCAACATAGTGGATTTTTAACAAGAATTAGTCTTCTTACTGATCGTCCCATTTTAGGCTGTAGTTTACTTATTTGCTTCTTATTTCAAGATCCAGATTTTTCTCTTTCTTTCTTTCTTTCTTTCTTTCTTTCTTTCTTTCTTTCTTTCTCTCCCTTTCCTTTTTCCTTCCTTCCTCTCTCTCTTTCTTGCTTTTCTTTCTACCTACCTTCCTTTCTTCCTTCCTTCCTTCCTTCCTTCCTTCCTTCCTTCCTTCTTCCTTCCTTTCTCTCTCTCTTTCTCTCTTTTTCCTCTCTTCCTCCCTTCATTTTTCTCCATTCCTTTTTGTTTTCTTAACTCACATACTTATAAGCAAATGCCATTTTTCTCTGGGCTGAATTTTTCTTTCTGAAGAAGTAGCCTCATTTATACCTGTTCAAAGGCAGTGAAAAGCAAACCACAACATACTACAGGTTCATGTGCATGCAAAGCAGAAGAGCCTGCTTGATTACATCTATCCTGATTGTAAATTATATATCTCCAAGCTGTGTATATGTGCTGTGTGTGTTTCTGTGTGTGTGCATGTGATGCACATGTCCCATGCCTGCAGAGGAGAAGATTGGGAGTTTTCATATTGCTGATCCACTTATTTCCCTGAGATGGGGTCTCTCCCTCAACCTGGAGCTGTTTTCTGAGACCCAGTAGTTCTCAGGTTATTCTTTCCCCACACACTGGGATTGCAGCCTTGCGTGGACTCACCGCTTTTTAAAAATTTTATTTTATTTTATTTTATTTATTTATTTGAGAGCAACAGATAGAAAGAGGCAGAGAGAAAGAGAGAGAGAGAGACAGAATGGGCACACCAGGGCCTCCAGCCACTGCAAATGAACTCCAGACGCATGCTCCCCCTTGTGCATCTGGCTAACGAGGGTCCTGGGGAATTGAGCCTCGAACCGGGGTCCTTAGGCTTCACAGGCAAGTGCTTAACCGCTAAGCCATCTCTCCAGCCCAAGAATATGTTTTTGAAGGGAAGAGAGATTTATTTTTGGCTCACAGTTTCGGGGAACATAGGCATTCATGGTGAAAAGGCATGGTGGTGGGGGCTTGCCCATTTTACTCTCACAGATCAGCAGAACAGAAGGGAGCCATCTTGGTCCAAAACAAGATGTGATATTACGTTTAAAGCCATGACACCTTCTGCTAGCTAGTCCAAAGCTTCCACAACCTCCCAAATGAGAGAAACAACTAGGGACCAAGCATAGATGTTAGTGACTCAGACGCGGCAGACTTCTGTCTGCTTATTCGTTGATTTTAGTGCGCATTCAGTGAGTGTGGCACGAAGCTGAGGATAAGCTTAGGCCATCAGCCGCTGACTAAGTGAGGAATGAGAAAGGCTTGAATGATGGCCCGGGAGACTGCAAGTGGAGGGTTATCCCGGGAAACTCTTCCTCTGGGGAGACACAGACACACGTCTTCATCCCAAATAAGGCTCAGATGGTAGACCAAAGTACGACTGCTCCAAAACCAGTTCAGTGAACCAATGAGTTTATTGGGGGTCACTTACAGAGTATAAATAGGGGTTACTTATGGAAATGGAGGGACCCCCAAATCAGCCACTTTGATGGAGATTCCTGTGTCAAAATGACTCCTTGGGTGCTCCTCCCTCAGCCTCAGGAGGAGGGCTTATGTTTAGAGCATCGGGACCCGCATAGCCGTGCCATGGAGAAGTCTTCCTTCACCCTGAATGAGGACCTCCCTGCCACCCTTGTTCCTGCTCAGGAGTGTGAGACCACCGAGCAGCCCTTCGGTGGGGCTGCCTGCCTCGAGCTTACCCCTGCGGATGCTCCGCCTCGGAGAGGGGGCTGCTTACGGAGCGGGAGACCCCGAAGTAGATTCCACGGGGCTCGGCGTGTCAAGGCTCGGGCTGGGGATGCTCCTCCCCCGGCCGGGCCGAGGGCTGACCTAGGCAGCATGGAGGTGCCAACGAAAGCCCGCAGAGGGGGGTTACCCCGGGACGCTCCGAGCCAGTCTCAGGGCGGGGGCGTACTTCGGGGCATGGGGGTTGCAGAGGTGCCCCTCGGCGGAGCTCGCTGCGCCCTCGTCTCGCTCTCTGCGCGCTCGGCCCCGAGCTCCCGGGACCCTGCGCATCGTTCGAAGCTGGGGCAGGGCCTGTGTCTCCGGCGGGGGTCCGTGGTCCTCCCAACCTTCTCTGGCAACAGTTGTTTGCACCTTTCAATGCGGAGGAAATGCGCCACGCAACAGGGCCTTGGCCAGCTATGGGAGGAAGGAAGAGCAGGAGGAGACGCCAGGCTGCGCACCCGAGACGCCTCGCACACGTCTGAGGCCGCAGGAGCCACGGAAGACGCCACTTTGGCTCCATTTTGGCACACTCGCCCTGCTAACCCACGGCTCCTTGAGAGATCACTTCAAAATATTAGAGCAAGGTACAAAAAAGAACAAAATCACCCTTGGCACATATTTGCTATTACAATGCACTGTTGTTAACACGGGTTGCCTTGGATACCACTGTAGTTAGAGGGTGTTGAAACATATGCATACTTAAGTATTCTAGACTTATACTAAGTATTTGAATCAGGGAAATTTCATATGTCAGGATACATTATTTTCTCCTATATATTTTCAAAACTAGAAGATAAGCAGTCCTCATCCAGATCTAATGGTTTTGAGTTTAAAGAGATGAAAACGGTCTAGTCAAAGTCAGCCAGCTTCACTTCAGAGGACGGGCATGTTGCACAGTTCACTAGCTTAGGAGGCTATTGTCAATAAATACCCAGTTCTGAGCCCATAGCACTCGTCCTGGAAAGTTGCAGATGGAAACTGCCTGGAGAAGAAAGCGGTGGAGGGAGGTGGTGGGGGGAAGTCGTGTTCTGACTCAAGGCAGATGCGAATGCATACTGCGAGTGTGAGATGACGTTTCCTCTCGGAGGGTTTTGCAGCAGCAGCAGCAGAGCACCGCGAAGGCTGACCCTCTGCCTTCGGGACCCCTGCTCTTGTCGCCTTGACGAAGCGGAGGGGACAAGAGACGCGCCCTTGGCAGTGTTCTTGGACTTCCTCAGAGTTATTACTCACCCAGGTGGCAGTTGGAGGCACAGCACTGGAGAGACGGTTCGTGGTTAGGAGCGCGTCCTGCACAGGCACAGGGCCCGAGGAGGCCCCGGAGGCCGTTTGAGTTCGAGTCCCAGGACTCACACAAGGGCTGTATGCGGCCATGCGCACTGGTCTCCCCAGACTCGGGAAGAGCTGCTCCTCCCGCCCTCCTGTGATCGCTGGGATCAGGGAGAGAGCCGGGCCCAAATCGGAAGGGACAGAAGAGCTCTGCCTACCTCAGCCCAGCCCGTAGGGTGCTGTCAGGGCGCGCACGCACGCGCACACACACACACAGTACACACAAGCAAAAAAAAAGTTAGAAATATATTCATTAAATTGAATTCTAAGGTTATCTGACTGTATTGGTTAAATTTTAAATTTTTGTTTATTGCATTGTTAGCTCATCCTTGGTATAGTACCAATGGTCTTTTCTTGTCTAAGTTTGACTCGTTTTGTTTTACTGCCTGGGGCAATACAGAGAACAGTACAGAAAGTTGTGTGTCTGCCTATAATCTGTCTGACTCATCCTCAACGTCCCTCTCACAAGAGTAGGCTGTTGGTCGTACAGTAGGTGCTAAAGAGGAACATGGCCATCAGGTTCCTTAGTTTTCGCATGTGGAAACAGTAGTCAGTATGTGTCACATCAAACCCCACAAATACCTGTATGTTACTGCGAGGCTAAGAGCATATATTATTCTCACCAAACTGCCCTGTGAGCACTTTTCTTAATGTTCATATACCTATATATTAATGCTACTTTCACTTTTGTTTAGAGAATGTTCTCTTTTCAGATGGTGACAAACACTGGGAAGATGCAAAAGGCACCATAGTGCTGAGAAGAAGTGAGAGTGGAGTGTTCAGCACGGAGACATCTCTGTCACACTTTGCAAGGCTCAGGGTTCCCTTGTGTAAGAGGTGGCAGGAAGAACTTAAGAGCCCAAGGAAGGGTAGGACTGCTTACAATGAACTCCCCCAGACACAAAATGGCCTGCATATCCATGGCCTCCCAGTGCCTGGCACCACCTACACAAGACCCTCATGATAGGCGGGAAAAATGACGACATCAAAATAAAAGACTAATTGAGGGGGATGTGATGGAAAGTGCATTTGTGAGGGGGAAAGTATGGGGTGTGATGGAATTACTGTGATCTATTGTCTATAATTATGGAAGCTGTCAATAAAAAAGTTAAAAAATGATTACAGGGATAGAGAGATGGCTCAGCACTTAAGGCACTTGCCTGTGAAGCCTAAGGACCCAGGTTCAATTCCCCAGAACCCACATAAGCCAGAGGCACTATGTGGCACATGCATCTGGAGTTAGTTTGTCGTAGCTAAGGAGCCTGGCACACCCATTCTCTCTCTTCCTCCTTCCCCCTCTCATAAATAAATAAATAAAAATAAAACAATTGAAAAAAATTAAATGTTTTCAAAGTTCAACAACACTGACCCAGTCATGTGAGTGTGAGAGCCACTTGTTCTTTTGGAGGCAGTTTCCTTCAGTTGACATAAAAAGACCCAGAGTGGCTCTTTAAATCACCTTGGAGAGAAGCCTGCTATGGTAACATCGCAAGGCAGTTACAATTTCAGAGTGATGGAGGCCTGATACCTGACCCTGTTAATTCTTGCCTCGGGTATGGGAAGATTTTCAAGAATTTCCATATTGCTCATTTGGTATGAAATGAGGGCATTGTGTAAAGCAGAGCAGCCCGCTCAAATCTCTCTGCTTTTGTGACAAACCGCACTGGAATTTTCCCTTTGCTCTCAATTAAATTATCTCCAGAAGAATAGAAAACAAATCATAGTTCTTTTGTTTCCTGTTTTGTCTCTCAGATAGTGTTTTAAATTATTTTTTAAATTTTTATTCTTTTGATAGAGAAGGGGGGGGGAGAGAGAGAGAGAAAGAGACAGAGAAAGAGAATAGGCATGCCAGGATCTTCAACCTGCTGTGAATGAACTCCAGATATGTGCACCCTTGTGTGCATGTGTGATATTGCATGCTCACATCACTGTCTACGTGGGACATGGAGATTTGAACATGTGTTCTTAGCATTTGTAGGCAAGTGCCTTAACTGCTAAGCTATCTCTCCAGCCCATTTTAAAACTGTTTTGTTTATTTATCTGAGAGAGAGAGAAAGAATGGGTGCTGCAGGGCCCCCAGCCACTACAAATGAACTCCAGATACATGAGCCACCTTGTGCATCTGGCTTACATGGGTACTGAGGATTTGAACCTGGGTCTGTAGTCTTCACAGGCAAGCACCTTAAATGCTAATACATCTCCCCAGCCCTGCCACTTAGTTTTGAGAGCTCATGGCGTTCTATTTTATTCTGTAGTCAATATCCATTTCACTAAGTCACGACGGTTTGGTACTATAGTTAAAATAGCATTAATTTTTTATGTAAACCAGCAGAAAATGCTAAAAGATCATATAACTTATCTCTGGCTTACTGGGTTTTTTTGACGGCCACGTGACTTTTACTCAGGCCACAGAGCCATTAGAGATACTGGGTTGGGCTGTGTGGAAAGTGATGGGAAAGAGAACGGGTTACGGATGAAAATTGTTGTATTTCTTTACATTAAACTAAGGTGGTATGTCATCTTCACTACTGTAAAGAGTGGCATAAACATAGTACCGCTTAGGAGCTGAGCCAGGGCTGGAGCTCCTAGATTACATGCTTTCGTAACTGTGCACTGGATGTTTGTACACCCAATGTGCTTTAAGAAGCCAGTCAGTAAAAGAAAACAGAGCAACTTACACTTTTGGCTATGGCTTCTGTTTTGTTGTCTCTAATAACTTTAAAAGTATAGAAATGTAAGTATGAAAATGAATGAATTAATATATATGGGGACCCTGAAATTGTCTTACTATTTTGGAAAATTGAGATCGAGTATCTATTGTGGGAATTCAATAAAACTTTTAGCCTTCAATATAAGATAGAACATAAATCAATGAAGTTTAAATAGTTCTGCTCTCTTGAACACCTGCTTATCTGTCTTGAGAAAATTCTGTAGTGTTTTAACCATCATTTTATGACATTAAAAAGTAATGCTCACTATTGCAGTACTTGGAAAGGCTATTAAAGTTAAGGGTCTGTCAGCCATTTCATTATAGACCTTGATTTCCAGGAGTTTAATATAACCCAGACATCATATGTAATAAACCCTAATGCAGGAATCTGAAACTGGAATCATTATTTTTTCTATTTAAAGACCATTTTCCCCACAAAGACTATCTTTAGTCATGGCGAATACCTTTTGGATAAGTTGTAATTTTAAAAATTTACCAAATACTATTTTTTCCTTCCTGTGATATTTTACCTCTAATTTAAGATAGCCTTTCAGAAAGAAAGGCTTGTATAAAATAGCTTTTGAGTGAAGTTAAAGTGCATGTGAGGAAAAGCCCTCTCCACAGAAGTTCTTGCTTTTTTTTTTTTTTTTTTTTTTTGACAGGGAAGAACTCATGGTCTGCATATGTGGCATACTGCTCTTTTGTTTTAACTGTAACAAGTTACCACACAGTAGCTTGCATCATAAATTTATTTTCTTGCCAGGCATGGTGGCACACGCCTTTAATCCCAGCACTTGGGAGGTAGAGGTAGGAGGATCGCCATGAATTCAAGGCCACCCTGAGATTACATAGAGAATTCCAGGTCAGCTTGGACTAGAGTGAGACCCTACCTCAAAAAACAAAACAAAAAAAATTATTTTCTTCAAGTTCTGGTGATAGGAGTTCTGAAGTTACCTTTGTTGGGTGCAAGTCAAGGAGTCAACCGAGCTAGCTATTTTTGGAGGTCATGAAGGGAGGCTGTTTCTTTGAGTTCTTGAATGTCTTGTGGCCAATTTTATTCCTTAGTCCCTTCCTCCCTGTCTGGATAGGATCCCTCCCATCTCAGCACCCACCAGAGGGTAACAGGCACGAATAGAGTGTCGCATCAGTAGTACGTGACAAGCGTTTCTTAGTTGCCTAGCCTGCAAACTCTTAGATGGTCCAAAGTGGTGATGCGTGCATAGGATGAAAGGGAAACTTCAGAAGTTCACATTTTCGTGTTTGCAAGAGCAGAGGGTTTTTTTTTTTTTTTTCTTTTCTTTTCTTAAAATATTTTTCCAAGGTAGGGTCTCATTCTGGCCCAGGCTGACCTGGAATTAACTATGTAGTCTCAGGGTAGCCTTGAATTCATGGTGATCAACCTACCTCTCTGCCTTCTGAGTCCTGGAATTAAAGGTGTGTGCTACCATGCCCAGCTTGCAAGAGCTTTTTAAAACATCTTTATTTATTTGACAGAGAAAGAGAGAGAGAATGGGCATGCTAGGGCCTCCAGCCACTGCAAACTCCAGACGCATGCACCCCCACCCTTATGCATCTGGTTAACTTGGGTCCTGGGGAATTGAACCTGGATACTTTGGCTTTACAGGCAAACACCTTAACAGCTAAGCCATCCCTCCAGCCCACTAGAGCTTTTTATATGCTGAACATGAGTGAGCATAGGCCTTGCTTCCCCTTACCGTGAATGAACCACAAGAAAAGCTCTCAGAATGAATATTTAAGTTGCACATGTGTATTCTGAAATGACGTTTAGCTCGAGATTCATCTCAATTCCAATGAGTTCCAAATGTCTGATCTCCACATAACAATCACCTGCCCATCCACTCTTGCCCAGAACTAGGGGGAAAATAGACTATACTGGAGGCGTGGAGAAGAGGCATGCTAGAGCTTGAGTTCTGCTTTCCATCCACGGATGGTCAGTGCTGTAGGGTATCTGGGACAGGGTGATTCCCCAGTCACCCTGACGATCTTGTCCTTGCTGGGTGCAGGATGTCTAGAAGTTAGGGAGGAGGTGTGTGGAGGAAAGAGGTCACTGACCTTCCATATATATATATATATGTGTGTGTGTGTGTGTGTGTGTGTGTGTGTGTGTGTGTGTATACAGTCCTGATGTATTTCAGAATAGATGTTTCCAATCATGCTATACATAAGATTTTTTTTTCCCTAAAGCTTAGGCTACCAGATCAATTACCCATCTAGTTTTGTTAATCCTGAATGTAGCCAAAATATTTACTCTAGGGAATGAAGTGTAAGGAATGTAAGAACAGAAGGAGGAATAAGAAATCATAATAAACAGGTGATTCAATTAACAAAAATCACCATGTATTAAATTGAGTCCTGGGGCTGGAGTGATGGCTCAACAATTAAAGGCACTTGCTTACAATGACAGGAGTTTAATTCCCTAGGACCTGGAAAGCCAGATACCAAAGCGGTGCATGCATCTGGAGTGTGTTTGTAGTGGAAAGAGGCCCTGTTGTACCCATTCTCTCCCCCTCCCCCTCCTCCTTCTAATCTGTCTTTCTCTATGCTTGCAAATAAATAATAGAAATAGAAATATTTTAAAAGTTGGTGATTTTAAAACAAGTTGGTGATTTCCTCACAACTCCATAGTGAATAGCAGCCCTCCCACTGCGGAGCGCCCTCAGTGGGATGGGGGCCGGGAGGAGGGAAATGAGGGCACCGGCACATAAAGTGTCCATACAAAGTTTCTGCCTAATTAAAAAATCCAAAATAAAAAAAAAAACAAATAAAAAGTTGATGATTTAAATGGATTTCTTTTCTTTTTTGAACTAAGGAGACACTCACCATTCATATAGCATTGTCTCTTAGGGTAAAGTATTTTCTAAGCATTGAATAACCAACTGTTACACTTTTTGGGGGGCCAACCAGGTATCACCATGTTCCAGCCCAAGGACTCACAGGGGTAGGCTTCTCTTTAGTTAGGGCCATTAAATGAAGTTCACAGGTCAAAATCAGTAAGGGGGGAAAACACAACACTTGGGTGAAATCCAGGAGGCACCAGACCCAAGCTTCCCAGTGGAGTCACATGGCCACAAGCGTAACTCACCCAGAAGGGCAGTGCCATATGGCCATATGGTACTACCTGGGGAGGATTACCCAGCAGGAGAGCTCACCTGAGCCTTTGTGTGCAGATCCAACATTGGGGTCAGCAATAGGCTTGAAACAGCTAAGTGATTAACTTTAGTTACTCTGCCTCCTGCCCACCAGAGGTCACGTGGATTCATATGATCTGCAGCCTCAGGCCCGCAAAGACATCCATCACTAGGAGTCACGTTTTATCATAAACTGTCTGGTCAGGTTGACGCAGCATGGCCCAAGGCTTCATGTATATGAAAACACTGCCAATCAGGATTTTCCAAGGGTTCAGAGGTCATCTTCCAGGTAAACAACCTTTCTTAGGAGGGTGTAGGGTTTGAGCAACCCGAGCCTGGTGAGCTACTGTTTATTGAATAGCCCTTGTCTATCATTTAACTTTTGTGACAAAAACACTGGCGTTTATAGCCAGAAACCTTTTCACTACAACTGTCCAGTCTGTTGGTAGAGAGAAGTGAGGCCATGGTTGCGTCCTTTCGAACAGTGAGGATGGACACACTTTGGTTTTAGATCTTCCTGGACAGTGAAGCTGGGAGGAAGGGCTCTGCTGCCCAGTGAGCCCAGGCCCTGACCACTGGCACAGCTCTCTCTTCTGTATTCCCCATGCTCAAAGCCACAAAGTTGTAACAAGGTGTCTCTAGACAGCCGCCGAACAAAAGCTGCTTTCATTCATTTTGCTAAGCTTTAAACCAGTAGGCTTTAGGCCTGGCTTTATGCGGTGATGACTTGACTAAAATACCAGTGCCTTGTGCCATAGTTGCTTTCTCGGTGCTGTGAACACCACACAAGCAACTCAGGGAAGAGTCCGGTTTGGCCTCCAGTTTCAGAGTGTAGAATCTGTCTCGTCAGGGAAGACATGGCGTGCTGGAGCACGGGTGGATCTTGTCACATCGGCAGGCAGGAAATCAAAAAGAAACAGCCATGGGGTCAGGGTATAAAACCTTAAGACCACTGCCAGTGATCCATTTCCTCCCCCAAGAGTCCAGCTCTCGAAGGCTCCACAGCCTTCCCAAACAACACCATCAGCAGGATCCAAGAGTCAGACACAGAGCCTGGGGCACCTTCTACATTCAAACCCAACAACTCCAGGGAAACATCGTCAAAGATACTGGTTCACCTGTCTAGCCTATGACTGGAGAACTGCCATTTGAAAGTAGTTCTCCAGGTGGCTTTTTAATATGCAGAGGCCAAAGACCATGTATTTGATACTGAGGGTAGAATTAGGGGAACGCTGACTAAACCTGAAATTCTCAGAACTGGCAGGATGGTAGACTTACAGGAGGAAGGAAATTGGCCCATACAAAATGAATCCCCATACTCCATTCCCAGACGTTCATGTGCCCTGGGTCTGGATAAAATCTTTGTTAATTCTTATGTGCATTTGGGGTTGAGACCTATTGGTCTAAACAATTCACACTTCTGTGGTCTCTATCCTGTTCTATTTAAAGCAGTATCAAGTTAAATTACAGAAATTAGATTATAATCCTGAGGAAGGTCAAGGAAGAAACGCACACATTGGATATCCACGGTCCCTAAGCAGATGGTATGCAGTGTCTACATATGCAGATAAGAGGCTAGAAGACCTAGGCATGGAGGAGGGTCTCTGTAAAGGAGGCGGGCAAGACTTGTCAGTGGTGGGCAGAGGTGAAGACACTGTGGCTGTGGGGCAGGTGCCAGTAAGCCAGGATGCTCACAGGTTGGTATAAGTGATCCTGTATTAGGGTGTAAGAGATGAACAAGGGGGGGGGCAGAAACAGGAGGAGAGTTCTTGGGAAGGTGAAAGGGAGGGGTCCCAGGACACAGGGCACGGGGGAGGGGTGACGGTTTTGAAAGGTGAATTTCCCCATTGTGGTGCTGTAGAAATATGTTTCTAGAAAGATCTCAAGTTAGGTGTCCAAATTTTTTTTTTCTGCCTTGAGTATAATTGTGCAATAACTCACTACTCTCTTTCTAGGTTAGGGTCACACTTTGGTCCTACTTTCAAACAAGAACCAGATGAATAGATTCATGAATTCTTTTCCTAGAATTATTCTGCTCTGCTCCCTCATCTGTAAACCAGGAATACTTTAGGTTTCCAGTTATACTTTCTTTTCCTCTTCTCAGCTGGTTTTTCCTGTTTGCTTGAAGCCATGTATCTTCGTCCGGCGTGTTCTCAGGTCTCCCCCTTTTTCCCGTGCTAGCCCACACGCACGATGCAGGCTCTCACCTCGGAGGCTCCTGCTTTCTTTGGGGCGAATGCAGTCACTTTTCCAGGTACCTCGTCTTCTCTAGTCCAGATCAACCTGCACACTTTTTTTTAAAAGATATTTTTATTTATTTATTTGAGAGTGACAGACAGAGAAAGAGGCAGAGAGAGAGAGAGAGACAGAGAATGGGCACGCCAGGGCCTCCAGCCACTGCAAACGAACTCCAGATGTGTGCGCCCCCTTGTACATCTGGCTAACGTGGGTCCTGGGGAATTGAGCCTCGAACCGGGGTCCTTAGGCTTCTCAGGCAGGCATTTAACCGCTAAGCCATCTCTCCAGCCCGACAACCTGCACACTTTTTATTGAGGAAAACTTAATTTCATCATTACCTTTTCTTTTTGTTTAAGATATTTGCTGCAGTTGACTCAGCCAGCAGGTGTTGGTTGAGCTCTCTGTGTGCAACACTGCCAGACAACGGCCCACAGTTACGTATGTCATGATGAGTCTTGACCTTTTAATTAACTGTTTTCACCTTTATTCTCTCTCCTTGCAATTTTTAGACTTTGTTATTGAATTCTAGAATGTGATATTTCACATATTTTCTTTACTTTTTGGCTTGTTGAAGGTTGGAGGATAAATCAAACCTATTCACTAGCAGAAATCCCCATGTTTTCAAAGTTCTAGCTACTTCCATTTGAAAAATAATTTTTTATGTAATTCAGAGGCTTATGGAGCATTTATCCTAGTTTATATTTTTATAATTTATATGTTTATTGCTAAACTTCTGATAATTCCATCTGGGAAGACATTATGTGGGAAGATTATTTTTTTTCCCCTTTCATTTTTGTCAGGAAACCAAAGAATTCCCCAGCACTCAAGGGAGTCAGAGACAGAAAAGTAAACATTTCACAGAAAAAGGATTTGCTCATCCCCATCCCTCAACCCCCAGACCTTCTCCTTTCTCCTGTTTTTCCCCAGGATCTATTGTCTTGAAAAAGAAGGCTGCGCAGAGCCGAGAAGCCACGTCTGAGGCAGCCACACTGTCCACAGCTCTGTCATGGAACACAGAGGAGAAGCAAGTGGAATATTCGTACATATTTATCAGCCATGCGAATTGTAATGTTTCGGTTTGGTAAAGAAAGTAAGTGGATTAAACTTTGTTGCCCCTAAAAAAAAAATCCCTTCGATGGAAAGCTCTTTGCTCTTAACTTGAAAGTGGCTTGTTTTGGTGGGTAATTCAATTCCTCTGGCTTATGTTATTATTGTAGGATTGGGTTAGTGTGTTACAGTGTAAGCCTGAGGGGTTATGGATGTGATTGTACCATTATGTCATGACTTTAGAGTTGTTTGAAGTTCACTGCTTATTTTATTAGAAAAGTATCTGGACTTTTGGGAAAAAGCCAGCGTTTCTCAAATTTCATATGTTGTGAATAATGGGAGCATTTTCTCCCCCGTAAATATATGCAGCATAGATTTTTATTGGCATTTACCAAATTTGCAATCCAGAGAGCCCCAGATTCAGCACAGATGTCTGGTTCTGGTTCTTTTCCATTTTCACGGGCGTATACCCAGTGAGGCTGCGTCAACCAGGAACCCAGAGATTTTAATGCTGTGGCCCCAGAGGAGACAGTATGGCAGTCTGCAAGCCTCCCGCTCCTGTGCCAGGCACCCTTCAGTCTGTGGGCCTTTCCTTCCCCTCTCCAGGGAATTTGGCACCAAAATAGTTTCCATGCCATGCAAGACAGGCACACATTATTTTGGATCGAAACAACCTGCTTTCTTTTATTTCAGGAGTTTTTTTTTTTTTTTAAACCACTAACATCTGTTAGCAACATGAAACCTACAAGATATATAAAAAGCATTTCCTTAAGGACCATTGTAGGTCCCCAGTTCTCATTGATCTGACTTAATTTAACCTGGGCACCACTCTGCACTTTATTTACCTTTAAGTTTCAGTGTATTGTTTATAAGGCTATTTTTAGAACCACTGTGGGGAAATAACCCATGTGCATTACATTTCTCAGGAAGACCATCTGTTTTTAGTGAGGAATCATGCAAAGTCTGCAAATGATGCTAAGAGGAGGAACCTCTCCCTCCTCCTCACTCTTTGTATCCCGGGCCCAGCAAACAGTGGTTTTCCACTTACTGGAGGGTAAGACAGGAGAGGGAAGGGAGAGGAGGGGAAAGGAGGAGAGGGGAAGAGAGGGAGGCAAGAGAAGGAGGTGAGAGAAGGAAAAGAGAGGAGAGAAGAGAAGAGAGGGGAGGGGACAGGAGCGGAAAGGAGGGGAAGGGAGGAGGGAAGAGGGAAAGAAAAGGGAAGAGAGGAGAGGGGAGGGTAAGGAGAGGGGAGGGAGGGCAGAGGAGGAGGGGAGAGAAGGAAAGGAGAGGAGAATAGAGGGGAGGTGACAGGAGAGGAAAGGAGGGGAAGGGAGGAGGGAAGAGGAAAAGAAAGGGGAAGAGTGGAGAGGGGAGGGGAGGGGAGAAGAGGAGAAGAGAGGGGAGGGGAGGGGATAGGAAAGGAGGGGGAAGAAGGAGAAGAGAGGGGTGAGGAAAGGAGAGGGGAGGGGAGGAGAGGAGAAGAAAGGGGAAGAGAGGAGAGGAGAGGGGAGAGGATGGGGGGGAGGGACAGGAGAGGAAAGGAGGGGAGGAAGGAGAGGAAAAGGGAAAAGAGAAGAAGAGAGGGAGAAAGAGAAGAGGAGAGGAAAGGAGAGGGGAGAGGAGGGGAGGAGAGGAGAGGAGAGGAAGTGAGGGGGAGGAAGGAGAGGAGAGGGGAAAAGAGAAGAGGTAAGGAAGGAGAGGGGAGGGAGGGGAGGATGAATGCTCAGGAGCTATCTGGCTGACTGAGAACAATAGTAAACACAGGTACACCTGTCTGCTCTTGGCAGTCAGGAAGGGTAAAATGACTTAACGTGACTTTCGTAGCTTTCTCTTCTTGACAGGCACGTCATCAGTACATTTCTTTCTCTTTCAAGTCACAAAGGCTTAGATTTCTCCCTAGAGGTACCAAGGAATTAAGCAATTTTACTACTGCTTCTAAGAATCAGCTTCTTTTAGGGAAGGTGGATTCTTCTTGCAGGATGAGTTTTTTTGCCATGGCTCCAGCCCCTTCCCCACACGGGCCCCTTCTGCCTCCCAAGTGAACTGACAGAACCTTTCTCCTTTCTAAACACTGCCTTGCATCTGTAAGCATTTCCCTTCTGCAGCAGCTCTGGCAATCCAAAGGTCCCTTCAGCAAATGGCTCATTTAGCGAGCAATTTGTCAAATAATGTTCACAGATGTTTTCCTGATAGGGCGGCACATGGTGCAGGTGACTCAGCGAGCAATCACTTGGGACAGGTGACAGGATCGAGGCCCTGCCTCAGCACGTGGCTCAGAGCGTGGGGTTACTGGTCAACCTGCGAGAGGACGTGTTCCTTTGTGCTTTGCAAATATTAAAAGAGCCCCAGGATTTCCTTTCAACTGAGTCCTGGGCTGGCGGCTTCAGTGGTCTCATGCTGGAAGAGTCAGACTGGGATGAACGGCGTCTCCCTGAGTACACGTGTGGCCCGGCTCTGGAGCTTCGACTGTGGTCGTCGGACTGCCTGCCTAGGAAACACACAAAGTGTCATACACAGAGGTTTGAAGCCATCTTGAGATTTCCCAGCCTCAAACACAATCCAGAATCAGTCAAAGACCAGCACAGATTTTATGAGAAACGTGAAAAACTTTGTAGCCATTCATGGGCACCGGTTGGTCAGAGGGTTAGAGTGTTGCCCACCTGAACCGGGCTAAAGCCAGGCCAGGACCGCGAGCCGGCCAGGCAGCCTGATTCCCAGCGCAGCACTAGCTGTGCGGCTTGCTCTTCATGGGCCTTCATGGGCCTGAGCTGTTTCCCTCGTTCGGAAAAGGGTTATAAAACCTACAATCAGTTTAGTTTCTGGGGCATTGTGTTTTGAATACCGTTTAATAGGGTGTGACAGAAACGCATAATTTTTCCACGTGTTCTTACAGCGCAGGCCGGTCTTAGGTGGCGCTCGGCAGCGTTCCAAGTCACCGGAGCAGTACCGGAGGCTTCGGAATGGCAAAGAACGGAACAGGCCGCCAGACGGAGTGGTCAGAGTACGAGGGGAATGGTAAGTGGACTAGTTGACCACAAAGCAATGGCCAAAATCTCAATTCTCTACTCTCAACTCAGTTTGGCAGTAGCCAGGGAAACACACATTTAATTATTTCATATATGAAAAGTAAAATCGTGTTGCAGAATGGTTGAGCTGGGTACAAATGGACAGAAGACATTTAATAAGAACATTAATAAGTGGAGATGCCCAGACCTTCCCCCCTTCAAATGAGCAGCCTCTCTTATTTTAATGAGTTTGTTTGTTGGAGGAAAAGTCTCACTCTAGCCCAGGCTGACCTGGAATTCCCTCTGTATTCTCAGGGTGGCCTTGAACTCACACATCCTCCTACCTTTTCCTCTCGAGGGCTGGGATTAAAGGCATGCACCGTCATGCCTGGCTTAATGAGAATTTTTTGTTGTTGTTGTTGTTGTTTTTTTTTTTTAAGGTAGGGTCTCACTTTAGCCCAAGCTGACCTGGAATTCACTAGGTAATAATCTCAGGGTGGCCTCGAACTCATGGAGATCCTCCTACCACTGCTTCCCAAGTACTGGGATTAAAGGTGTGTGCCACCACGCCCAGCTCTTAATGAGAATTTTTGATGAAGGAACAAGACCAGCTTAGCTCTGCAATGGCTCCTAACCCATGTAGGCACAGTCTGAATCTCCCTTTTATGGTTATGCTATCTTCCTATGCTGCACTAGATCACTGAGAAAGAGGCTGTGGTAGTGCTTGTTAAAACTGCTAAATTTGCATACTTTGGAAATCTCATTTTTTGGCACACTTGGATTAGGAGGATTTTAAAAGTCACTTACAATTTGCTCCATTGTAATAGGCCACATGCTTAAACAGGTGACCTGGAGGCCAGCAGAATGTTTCTGAGCCCCAAGTTCTCAGCTCACAGCAGCTGTGACGAGTGAGTCTTCCCTTTCCCATCTTATCTGAACGTGGAGATGGTAAGCCCACCAGATGGGTGAGAAGCTGCTGCTCTGGCCTCTGTGTTCAGGACACCAGGCATGTGCAGTTCTCTGTGAGCGCAGAGACGAGCATGTTTTCACTTGTGGCATGACTGGGACGTATAAGCAGCTTTCCTAGGCAAAGAGATTCAGCATTTACTGAACTTATTAAGTAGTGAATTAGCACATTGCGGCTATTGCTTAATTTACTTTTCAAAGCAGGTGTCTCTGTTAAGTAAGACTACTGCTATTTTATAAATTAACTATTTGAAGGTTAGAGAAGTTTAAAAACTTGCCAATACAAGCTGTGATGTGACCTGAAATCTCACTTCAAAATCCATGCTGAGATAGTTTCTAATTTAAATATCTTACTAAAATTTGAAATAATCCCAGAATTTCAAAGTAAATTAATCCCATATAATCACATATTTTTGTCAGACATGTTTTCAGACATTTCAACATGTACACATACACTCAAACACCCGCCCTCCCCAACCCCCCCCCACACAGAAAGAGAGTTCCAGGATTTCATATAAATGAGGTTGTAAGAGCCCTCCCTTATAATTTGTCTTTTCAAGAAATAATAGTCTAGATATATTTTCTATAGATATGCCATAATCTAAAAAGGCTGTGTAACACCACAATGTCTGTATCAACCCAATTCCACTGATGGATCCGTTGTCGCCGGTCTCAGTAATGGGGACAGTGCCTTGCACAGCGTGTCTGTACTTCTCTCTGCTCTGCGCTTGCCGTCGCTGTACTTAAATGTGCATGTAGGGTTTGATGACAGACTTGAGAACCAGCTGGGCTGGGTTTGAGTGTCCACTCCTCGATATGGACTAAACTCCTCTGTCTCTCTCAGTGGGTTTCTCTGTGTAGCATAGGCTAGCCTTGAACTCTTGGTCCTCCAACAGCATCCGGGTACTGGGGTTCCAGACATGTACCGACATGCCTAGGACTTTAGTTTTGTCTCCATGAGAAGAAGGATAATAAGACAATAGCCTACGTCTATTGTGAAGGGGAAGTTCCTCGCTGCACACGCAGCCTTTACCACAGCAGTGTCTGATGGGAGTAAATGGTCAGCTGGGTTAATCATTGCTGTGTTGTTGGATATATTTTGTAAAACTGTTTTCTAGAAAAATTTAATCAATTTATGTTTCAGTGAAAAGTCTAAAAGTTCCTCTTTCCACATTGTTTGTTACTACATTTATTTTTAAAATTTTTCCTAAGCTACTATCTTCTGTCCCCCTAAAATGAAAACAAATTGATTATTTTCACTTATTTCACTATTAGTTAGCTTAAATATATTTGATATTTTTTCATTAAAATCAGTATATTCTTATTTATTTTACAAGATAGAATATCTTTGGTGTTTACTAGGTTTTGAATTTGAAAGGCAAGTATGTTTTTCCTATTAATGTGTGTGGTTTTTGTTTTATTTATTTACTTATGCATGCCATTAAGATGTTGACATTTGTGTGGGTGTGTGTATTAAATGAACTGATTGTTTTGTAATTTTATTTTCCCTTTAGTTTTTAAATATATTTATTTATTTATTTATTTATTTATTTATTTATTTGAGAGAAGCAGATAGAGAACGAGGGGGGGGGGGAGAGAATGGGTGCCTCAGAGCCTCAGCCACTTTAAACTAACTCTAGTCACATGTACCACCTTGTGCATTTGGTTTATGTGGGTCATGGGGAATTGAACCTGGGTCCTTTGGCTCTGCAGGCAAGTGCCTTTAACCACTAAACATCTCTCCAGCCTCATTTAGTCTTTAGAAAGGACTTCCCAACACTTTGCTTTGTAATGTCATCCACATTTTAATATTTTCAATTGTTTTATTTCCATTTAAAACTTTAAATCTGTAATTAATTCTTGTAATAAAAAATCATGAAATTAAAAAATAGCACAGGAGCTTTAAAATACTATTTTATTGACACAATATAAAGGAAAACCTTTAGTTTTTTTTTTTTTTACCATAAAATGTTATATTAGACACAGGGTTTAAGGAATATCCTTTCAGTTTCTGTTTACTGAGGATTTTATCACACACTGAAGTTGAATCTTATTAGATGTCTTTTTTTGCATCTGTTGAGAAAATAATACTTTTCTCTTTTGTTCTCTAAATGTAATACATTACATCATTTGATTTCTAAAGAATAAACCAACCTTGAATTCCTGGCATCTACTTGCACCCAACTACTTCATGTTGTATTAACCTTATTACATATTAATACAGTCAATAATAGTAAGCATTTTTGAATTTATGCTCATGAGATATTTTAGTCTTTAGTTGCTTGTCTTGAAATACTGATTTTAGCTTAAGTTCATGCTAATGCCATAATTAACAAATATATTTTTGCCTTTTATTGCAGCAGTCAGGTTTGCATTCCTGATGGAAATCACCCAACCAAGAGCAGCTTGTGGGTATAAAGAAGTTTATTTTGGTTTATAGGCTTGAGGGGAAGCTCCACAATGGCAGGGGAAAATGATGACTTGAGCAGAGGGTGGACATCACCCCCTGGCAAACATAAAGTGGACAATAGCAACAGGAGAGTGTGCCAAACACTGGCAAGGGAAAACCGGCTATAAAACCCATAAGCCTGTCCCTAACAATACTCTGCCTCCAGAAGGTGTTCATTTCCAATTGCTATCAGTTAGAGAGGCTAGTATTCAGAATACCTAAGTTTATGGGGGACACCTGAATCAAACCACCACATCTTTGTTTTCTGAAAGACTGTGTACTATTGGCATTATTTCTTCCTTAATGTGTCACAGAAATTATGAGAAATAGAAATGAGTGTGTTTTCATTGTGGGAATATTTCTAGTCATCCAGTGTGGTTCTTTGTATGGTTCAGCTCTTCTTTGTGGGCAAACCTGGGCTGAGAGAAAGGGCAAATAGGCTGGGGTGAGTGAGACTCAAAGACTTACAGCTGCTAGGTCTGAGCTCTAGAGCATTATGGATCCAGGCTCAAGAGACCAGAGACTTGAGTCTAGCTGCACAGAGGTCAGAGGCTTAATTACTGCTTTGTGCTTTGAATGCCACAGTCCTGGCAGCAGCTTCTAGTGTCATGCTTTACTCTTAGCACTTGCTGGTGGCACAGCGGTCAGAGCCAGCTGGGGTTACAGCTCCCAGGCCTGATGCTGGGGACCCCTGGTCCCTAACAGCACTTACAGTTCTTGGGCATATAGGGCCTAGAAGCTCCCTCGAACTTTTCCAGAGGCCCAGCTCTGCGATCTGCCATTGTTTACTCACGGTCGTTCACTCTCTCAAGACCTGGCTTTCTAGAGCCTCATGCTTTGTTCCCCTGCTGTTCTTAATTGCCTCTGCTCCCCTAATTGCTCTCTGGACTCGAAAGGCACAGGTTTTACTGTTACTGCTGCCGCCACTGCTGTTGCTACTGCTGTTTTTTTTTCCCCCTCTTTTTCCCAGTGCTACGATCTCCTCTTTTGGTTATAAGCTCAGCCCACTCTGCCTATTATAAAGATCACAAATAGGCAAGGAAATACCGTTTGCACTTAAAAAGTGAGCTTAGTCATAGAGCCAGGAGGGTGTGTGGTGTGGCTGTGTCACGCAAGCAAAACTTCTGTTTATACCAGCGGCATTTTCTTTAAACTGTATATTTCAAATTTATACACTAATAATTGTTTCTGTTATAAAAGTTCAGGAGTGTCTAATGTGATCTTGGCTGCCAATCGCAGTGGATTGACAGACCTAGGAATTTGAGGAAGCTGACTTCTTACATCTCCGTGAGGCATTTCAGAGATGATCGGCGTGGCTGGATGAAGACCTGCCTCAGGGCAGGCAGCGTCATGTGATAGGCCAGGCTTAGAGGGAAGGAGCATTCAAGGGCGGGAGCTGCTCTCGCAGGACTGGTTCTCCTTCCGTTGGCTTGTGTTATTTGGCTTCTGTGCACACCTATAGACCTCATACTCCCAATGCTTCAGCCTGGGAATGAGGATTCATACTAAACACCCTTCCTTGGGTTCCCATGCTTTTGGCCTTGGTGTGTGTCTCTGGTCCCTCTTCCAGTTCCTCAGTGAGCAGCGGCAGGGCTGGGCAATGGCTTACCCTTCAGTTTGCAGACGGCCATGGTGGGGCTGTCCAGCCAGTGGCCATGCAAGCCAATCTAACAAACTCCTCCTATAATTATGTAAGCTCTCTATCCATTCTGTTGCTCTGGAGAACAGACCTCTAGAAAGCCTAGAAAATTTCCGTTGCTCAAAATCAGTAATTTTTAAAATGTTTTTATTTATTTACTTATCTTGACAGAGAAAGAGTGAGAAGAGAGAGACAGATAGAGAAAGAATGGGGACACCAGAGCTGTAAGCCATTGCAAATGAACCCCAGACACATGCACCACCTTGTTCATCTGGCTTATGTGGGTCCTGAAGAATCGAACTTGGGTCCTGAGGCTTCCCAAACAAGTGAATCATTAAGCCATCTCTCCAGGCCCGCCAAATCAGTAATTTTTCTACTTTATCATATATTCATTCCCCTTACTCTCAAACTTTATTTTACTTTTGTTATAACACTGTAAAGTTTATTTCTTCTTCTATAATCAGTTTCCACAATTGATTAATTTTAGTTCTACACTGAATGTTCATTGAATTTTTTAATGTATAATTTTATTATTGGCAACTTCTATCCTTACAGACCATGACCTATGGCAATTCCATTCTCTCTTCCACTTTTTCCTTCACAATTCTACTCTCCATCATATCCCCTCTCCCTCTCCATTAGTCTCTCTTATTTTGATGTCATCATCTTTTCCTCCTACTGTGAGGGTCTTGTGAAGATATTGCTAGGCACTGTGAGGTCCACTGAATTTTATATTGATGTTCATATATTTGAATGGCCTAGTGATTCTTATCATGAGCCCTTTATATAATTTCAGATTTCTCTTTTCCTCTTTTGACTTATTTCTGGACTAAATAATCATAGTATTGAAGCACTTCTCACACATGCACATTGTTGTGGGTCAGGTCTAACCAGGGCATTGCGAAAATTGGACAAATGGCATAGCTTAAGGCCAGTCAGCACCTCTAAGCACTGCTTGTCAGTATTGGTCATCTGTGCTGTTCAGGCCAAAGGTAGAGCAAGGCAGAAGAAACCAAGTCACGTAGCTCCAAGCAAGTAGATTAGATAGTTTTAAGAGTAACTTCAGGCCTGTGAATGTGAGCTCACAGGCTCCATCCTGGTGATGCTGGCCCTGCTGGTCCAGGGACCACACTTCAGGCACCTCTGCCCTATAGGAAGTTACTTTTCCTCACTCAATGAAGGAGGAGTTGGGTTAAAAAAGTAAAAGCAAAACAGAACTTTGTAAGAGTACCCAGCGATTTAGAAAAATCCTCCATCATTATGATGCTATTTGATAGGGTAGTATGCTCCAGAAGGTAAGACCTAATAGTTGGCTCAACATGTGACATGGGTCAACACTCTGATGCTTTCAAATTCAAAGTTCTTAAAATATAAAGGGAGACCACGGACTTTAGGATGAAATACATACAGACTTTAAACTCTACACCAGCCAGTATAGTTTTCCCCTTTTGGTAGATTTGTTTCCATAACATTCTTTTCTTGCTTTAAAATATTTGTGTGTGTGTGTGTGTGTGTGTGTGTGTGCATGTACATGTGCATGTGCATGCACGCACATGTGTATGAGTTCATCAGGTTAGATTCTCTTGCTGCTGCACATGATCACAAGATGCTTGCACGGCTTTCTGTGTCTGGATTTACATGGGGGCTGGGGAGGTGAACTCGGGCTGCCAGGCTTTGCAAGCACATGCCATTAACCACTCAGCCATCTCCCCAGCCCTTTATTGCTTTTTAAAATTTGTGTGTATGTGACTGGGTGCACATGCCACAGTGTGTATGTGGAGGTCAATTTGTTTGAGAGCAACGGGGTGGGGGTTGAGAATGGGTGTGCCAGGGCCTCTAGACACTGCAAAGGAACTCCAGATGCATGAGCCACCTTGAGCACATGGCTTACATGAGTACTGAGGCCCTTTAGCTTCATAGGCAAATGCCTTAACCACTCTGTCCATCTCTCCAGCCCTGGGATCATTGTTTTCTAGCTAAGCACATCTGCTCTCCCTACTTACCTCCTCTGTAAGACATCCCTAGACCAGTACCCATGGGCATGGGGAATTGTTCACCTCAACTCTTCATAGGGATAAAAGACATTCTTTTATTTTTTAAAAATTATTAATTTATTTATTCGAGAGAGTAGGGAAGGAGGGAGCACCATGGCTTCTAGCCACTGCAAAGGATTGCCAGATGCGTGTGCCACCCTGTGCATCTGGCTTTATACGGGTACTGGGGAATCAATGTTTTTATTTGTTTGCAAGGAGAAAGAGAAAGAGAGAAACGGAGAGAGTATGGGCATGCCAGGGCCCCTAGCCACTGCATACCAACTCCTGACTCGTGCACCACTTCGTGCCTCTGGCTTTACCTGGGTCCCGGAGCTGCTAGGCTTTTACAGTCAAGGAGCTTAACTGCTGAGCCGTCTCTCCAGCCCTATTTCTTTTGGTTTCTTTCTGAGAATACATATGGACAGTCCTGTCAGCAAATGCACATTTCTTCTGGCCACTAAGGGGTGAGTTTCCAATGCTCTGCACTTTCCTGCAAACAGAGACCCACAGGTCACCTGAGGCTTGCCGTTACGTCATGTGGCACTAAGGCCCTCCATACTGGGCTTGCTGGGCACCTGTGCAGTGGTCACTGTCAAGTAAACACTGATGAGAAACAGGCTTAAGGTCCCGATAGTGTCAGTTAGCCAGTTCAAATATATGACCATAAAATGTAATCTAGGACAAACCCAAATTATCATGAGTTTAACAAATACAGATGTTAAATTAAAAAAAAAAGAAACAAATTGGGGAAAGTGGAAGGGGAAGGAGAGAATTACCATGAGTTATTGTCTATAATTATGGAAGTTGTCAATAAAAAAAATAAATTGAAAAAGTAAAGAAAAAATAACAAATCACTGTTTTTTTTCTTTCAAATTTTTTAATTTTTTTCTTTACTTATTTGAGAGCTACAGAGAGAGATAGAAAGAGGCAGATATATAGAGAGAATGGGCGTGCCAGAGCCTCCAGCCACTGCAAACCTAACTCCAGATGCGTGCGCCCCCTTGTGCATCTGGCTAACGTGGGTCCTGGAGAATCGAGCCTCGAACCGGGGTCCTCAGGTTTCACAGGCCAGCGCTCAACCGCTAAGCCATCTCTCCAGCCCACAAATCACTGTTTTTAATGAATCATTTTTTTTCATACTTTAACATGGAATTTATTTGTAAGTATTGAAACGGTAAATCTTTTAAAAACAAACTATCCTTTAAAATCATTCATTTTCTTGGACACTGTTTTTATCATTTGCTTGTGGTTGCTGTATACAGTTGGTCTTACCTTCATTACATGTGAAACTCATTCACTCTTAGTTGAGCTAAAAACCGTTTGCAGTTCAGAAGAATGTCATTTTGTGAGCTTGCCAGCCGCGCAAGGAGACCACGCTCAGCTTGAACGCAGGGTCTCTTCCACGGGCGGGGAAAGAATGGCAGGAGCTGCCCTTGAATTGCATGTCTGGAGTTGGTCATTTCTTGTGGATGACCCTACTTGGAATACCTGTGAGGCAGTTTGGAGCCTGTGGAGCAGTGACACCCCAGATGGGGACACGTGAGAGGTGTGCGGAGCACTTCACAGAGTGGCCAGCATTTGGGGTGTCTCCTGCTTAGACAGTGATACCACACCTGTAAGTGTGGCATGACCATGGTATGACGGCACTACTTCTCATGCCCTTGAGACCTTGAATTTCAGTTCCCAGTTTTCACTGCAAAGCACCTTCAACGAGCCAGGTTCCTGCCTTCCTCTCCTCCTGGGGCAAATATGGCATATTGGTATTTGAGGAAACAGCAGAGGAAGGAATCCCCCAGCTTCCCTCCCTCTTGTCTCTCATGTGCGTGCAGCGGTGTCTGAATGTATCAAGATGTCTTCTACCAGCCACTCTTGATGCTTGCGGCCGAGGGCGAGACGCACTTGTCTGGAATTCCCTGTGCCCCGAGGGAGTTGGTTCCACAGAGGGCCCTCCATAGTAAGACAGAAGACCCTTGTGTGAACGTCCAGCTCAAGGGAGGAAGGCCTGGCCCTGGGGAGTTGGCCAGTGAGGTGGAGAGAACACATGGGGGTCACACCGCGATCCATGCACACAGCCCCGCCTGGGGCGCTTCCTTTCTGCCTCCTCTGGAGAGCAAGGTAAACTGTTCTACTGGAAACTGAGTCCAGGGTGACCCTCAACTAGAATGTACCTCAAAGCGCAGGACAGGACTGAAGCCGTGACTGCTTGGAGACATCACCTGACACAACAGTAGAAGTGCTAGCAGATTTTCTTTTTATGAGACCACAGGAACCCTGTTGGGAGATTGCCAGAAAGTGGTGATTCACAAAGCAGAGAAATTTGAGTTATTACTACTAATGGGACAACATCTGTACCCACAGGCTAGTGAGGCCAGAGAAACTTTGTGTCCATCTCTGTTATTACTCAGCACATTGAAGGATGATCACGTGTTTACACATCCGCTCGCCTGCTGTGTTCTGAAGCCCCGCAGGGCGGGAAATGATACCCTGTTCTTCTCTGTTTTCTGAAATCTGGCCTTTGCTTCTGGTGCATAGTAGGTGCTCATTAAGTAAGTTCTTAAATGGTCCAAGGGACGCTCTTGGTTAGCTTCCTCTGATGACTGTAGCAGTAGCCCTGTGAAAGGGAAAACTGCTCAGAAGCAATGAGACATGCCTTGTGAAGATGAGCACCCTGGGGTTATCCTCCTTACACATCGTGGCACGTACACCCCTCTTTTACACACCTACCCACACACACATAAAACAAAGAATTTGACTACAAAAAACAAAAACTATCTGCTGAGGTTTGGGCAAGTTTTCACCGCTGCAGCGTCTTCTGTCACAAGTATTATCACAGAGATGAATAGGGCTGGTGTTTGAACTCCTGCCTGAGAGAGAACTGCCGGGTTAGAGTCTGATGAAGGGCTTGCCCAGCCTCTCATGACTTCCGAGCAGCTGCGGTTCCGCCCAGAGGAGGGGACAGGAGAAAGCAGCTTCGGGGGCTTGGGAAGGCCGACTCAGCCCAGCACAGCCCGCGCCTCGGTTCCGCGTCTGGACGGTGGCAGCGCGCTTCCAGGCCGAGGCCCGCCTGCGCTTGACTGCGGGAGCAGCCGGGAGGTAGAAGCCGAACCTGCGCCCAGGAAGGGAAGGATGCCGGAGCAGGGAGGGCGCAGCCTCTGCACAGCTCCGCCGCCCTCCTCAGCACAAACAGCTATTACGATCCAGCACACAAAGCCTGCAGCCGGCTTAGCAATGACGAGCGCTGTCGGCACCCTGTGATTAACACGGGGTGGATAATTTATAAGGAATGCACTATGCAGTTGAACGCCAACACAGAGGGGGGAATATCTGCTGTTAGCTTGCAGAATCAAAAGGAGCCTTACCCCTGGATGCACACATCTTTCTTCCCTAATGCTTTTTACTTATTTTTTAAACCCACGAGAGCCCTTTTTGTCACACTGAGTTAGTTCTGTGTAGGACAAGAGCAGCCTTGTGGGTGACCCTTCGCCTCCCCCCCCCCCATATTAATCAAGAAGGAGAGTGTCAGCAGATTGTCTTTACTGTACATAATTAAGCAGTTCTGAATGCTCAGTGAAACTCAAATGGGATGGCACAGTGCCTGGTAATATGACAGTTAATGGGATGAGACTACCACTTATTCTGCCTCTATAATAAGCAAAGGCTTTTTGCTTTCCAACTGAGTGCAGGAAGAGAAGGAAACAGTCACAAAGATGCCAATGATGACGACATGGGCTTACTGGGTACCTCTCCCTACCTCTTATGATTGTCCCCAGAAAAGAGAAAATGCACTCAAACTGGAAGAGGTGGCCACGTAACCTCTGTTACCATGGCTGGGGTCAGCAGTGAGCTGGTGGGAGAAGCAGACCCAGAGAACAGCTCTAATGGGAAGGCTTAGGCCTCATTCCTCTGCCTTCTGCCTGGTGCAGGCCTTCAAGCTAGCTGACATTCTGCCTTAATCCTATTTTCCCCGACGAGGAGGATGTTTAAGAAAATGATGTGTTATTTTGCTTTGAGAGGATTGTCAACACAAGCATTTGTCATAAAAGACTATTTTTGCGAAGTCTGTGGTTTTCCTCTGCTGAGCCTCCCAAAGACTAGCATCTCTTTCCTTCCTAAAAACAAAAACCTGGGTAAAATGACCTTTGAAGCAAGGAAATACAGTGATACAAATTGATAGCTATTTTTAGCCACAAAATTGTGCATCACAAATTAAACATGCTCATTGGCTTTGTCCACTGAAGAACTTCCTGAGCAAAACCTCTGTGCTGCACAAGCTGTGGGAACAGCAGGCGTCATGCAGTCATTAAATGGCCCTGTGGAGGAGAACACGTAGCACCCATCCATCTGAGGGGCAACCAAGCAGCTCCGCGAGAGGGCTCTGTGTGCTGGGCGCCTCGGCGGCAGGGATCTGCAGAACAAAACCCGCCTCGGAACCAGGAATGAGTCCGAGAGACCCTCCAAGATCCTTTACGCTGTGATGTCCAAGGGGTGCTGGCAGGGACAACTCCCACTGGCTTCTAGGAGGAAGAACCAGGGCCTGACCAGAAAGCTGCGGCTGCACTTGGGGTGAACACTGGACTCTGTGGCTGACTTTCTCTGCTGCTTCCAGAATGGGGCTATGAGGCTTTCAAATGCTGCAGTCGGCAGAGGCTTGGTCTCCATCCCAAGTTCTGATTCTGGAGGGACTGTGTTCTTAGATTAGAGATAACACTTGGCTCCCGAGCATGATTTTTGCTGGATATAGCTGGGAATGCAGGTGTTTGGCTTGAGCAGTTGGGCCTGGAAACAGTGTGAACCCCTCTGGTTTTGAAAGGTACAATTTGGAGAACTGGAAGCCTTCACTTCCTCTCCATAAGGATGAACAGAAGTCCTTTCACTCACATCCATCATGTTTTATTCCAGATTCAGAAACCTTTTAATTTCAGCAGAAATCTCAACATATGTTATCATGTTCCAAAACAGCAAACGGTGGCTTAAAATATATGCATGCATTTCAAGTGCTCACTCTCAAAACAATATATATATTTCTACTCATATGGCACATATTTCAACAATTTCATAGATGCTTTTTTTGCCCTTCTCTCCTTTTTGTTGCTTTAAACCATGCAAGCAAAAACCAAATGTAAAGAGAATTCAAGAGCATTTTGTAATTCTTGAAAGGTTAATTGCACTATTTATAGACCAAACTGTAAAGCAAAAGCCCTGGGTGTGACCTTTCAGGGTCACTGTAGTAATAGCAACCTCAATGAAGCCCTGACCAGTCATGAATTACTGTCTGTGAGACCGAGAATGCTGACAGTTCAATCACAGCACTGTTTCAATAGAGAACTCCATATATTTAAAGTGCTGATACTGTTTTCCCTCTAAATGACAGCCTTGACAGATGGGCCGAAAGCACCGCAGACGTTTGAACAAGGAAATAGAGAGGGAGCCTGCTGGAAGCTGGGCTTCATGCAGCCAGCCGAGAATGATGAATAGAGTGTGATTGTGTCTGACAGGTAGTAATATAACTATTCATTCACCACAGAACACCTGGAGCACACTATATTAAATGGTACAAGATGGAGAGATTCTGTGACAAGAATAGGAAGTGTGAATCCCAGGCTGAGCTTAGGTACAGCAATACAAAAGGTCAGGGGTCAAGCAATATAAACTGCCTGGGAGAAGGCTATAATTAAATGATTTGCTTACTAAAGTGTTTCTAATGTTTTGCTAACATGTTCCCAGGATCATTATTTCAGCATGTCTGAATGCTTCAAATAAAAGCAACCCACCCCCACACCTCTTGTACTCTCTCCCTGGAAACTGCTTCTTTCTTTTCTCATCTAGTCTCTTTCTCTTTCTGCCTGGGCTGGGAGAGTTCCAAATGATAGTTCTGGAAGCGTCAAGAGGACCCTCCTTCTGATGGGAGCATCCCTCCCTAATCTGGAGGGCTCTGTTTAGGAGAGGGTGGAGCGGCGGCCACTGTCACAGCAGTGCTGGTTCCCCCAGGGGAAAGGCAGAGGGACAAGGTGTGGACCTGTGGGAGGGAGAAAGTCTGTGTCTTCAGCCGGTCACTGTTGCCTCCAATATCAGCTAAGACACTGGATGCTGCTGACTAGTCAAGAATCGTGTCCGGTGTCAAGGGTAGGAATGGGCAGGGATGGACTGTTTTTCAGAACCTGAGCCCTCTTCTCACTTAAAGCATATATAGGTAAATATTTGTATACCTGCTTTAGCACTAATTTTTAATTACCTTGTCTGACTGTCAGGTCATATCCTGAAAGCTTTGTTCCCAGAAAGTGTCATCCCATTAAACCTGATTGAGCTACCTCTTTCAGATTTGGCATTTTAACATCACTTATGTGTGAATGAATACAAATCACACATAAATACAGAAGTAAAATAAAATATCAGAGAGTTATGAGAGTATTCTATTTCACTGTGTGTGTGTGTGTGTGTGTGTGTGTGTGTGTGTGTGTGTGTGTGTGATTGAACATCCACACATTCTGCTATTTGAGCCTGTTATGGGACCTACTTTGTTTCTAAGATCCTTGGGAAGGGAAACACACGGAGGTGGCTTTTCCATGGGCCAATGTTCATCAACTGCCACCTTAAATTAGTTTTGCTTGTCACTTTCTTTATTCACAGGGCTCTGTGACAGCGAAGGAAGCACAGAGTGCTGCCATCACTGTGTTATTTGGAGGGTCCCCGTGGGGGCTCAGATGCTGGTCACTTTTGTCTTTTCACATCCCATTTTCTCTTCTTGTCTTTGAGGCTGACTTGGCTGGTATGAAGATGCCCTGACAGCCAGCTCACTACTGTGAACCTGACTTCACAATTTCAGATTTGCCTTCCTCATGAAAAATACATTGTAAACAGGCTCAGTTCTGTTTTCCCAGCCTACTGCAGAGTGAGACCGTGGGTTAACACTTACAAAAGGTTTTGCATGTGACCTCTCTGATTAGCTATGGAAAACAAACTCCAGCTCAAGTTCCCCCATCCTCACACAAGCCCCCTCTTGCCTTGATCCTCCCCCTTCACCCGTTCCCACAGCCATCTTTTCCCACTGGTAATGCTCAGTGGTTTTAATCACTCTTGGTTGTTGATGCAGGGACATGTCTGTGTCTTAAGCTGTACCTTCCAATCTGTAACCATCTGATCCTCCTCAGCCTATGAAGGATATTCAGCATCTATTGGTTCCATTCTGACCTCAGAAGAACAAGTGTTTGAGCATTAGGTCATTGTTCAAAATCTTACATGTGAGCCTTTTATCACATACTAAGTGAAAATTTATAATTGATTCTTTCAGTTGTTTTTCTTTTTCTTTTTAGCCTCAGTGAGATTTCTTCCACACATTAAACTTCGGCATGGACATTTACACATCATTTTTGTAAGCACATGTCAGATGGTCTGCATTGCCTTTCCTTCCACCTTCCTTTTCAGTGACATCTATGGACAGACTTGGGCACAGTCATTATGTGGCCTGGTAACTAAGGCATGTCCTTTGTGCTGCTGGCTAAGAGCCTGGGCAATGCCTGGTGCTGCCAAGTGGGGGAAAGGGACCGTTCTGCAAAATAAGCAAATTGGATTATCCAGTGTGTAAATAGGCACTTGGTTTTTTCCCCCTCCATGTAAATCAGGAAAAGCAATTTGCTTGTGTCGGAAAAAAAACCTGCACGACTATTCACAGCTCCCTTATCTTGGCTGGCTTTGAGAGTTCATTATAGGTGAGGAAAAAGGAATTTGTTAGCACCCATATGGCTGCAGACAGTAATTATCTAATTTGCTTCCATTTTTTCTGCAGTTTAAACATAGGTACTATGAAAAATCTTCTATTGTATTAATATTAAGATAATATCATGAACAAGTAAGTTTCTAGATTCTTTAGGCTCCACTAAAAAGAACATTACATGCAAATTTACCCAATAAATTATAATTTCTGTTCAGAGAATCAGATATTTGCATACTAAGGACAAATGAAGACTTGCTTTCTTTTAGAAAACAGTGGGTCAAGGTTGCCATGGTGTAAATTGGACACTATTTGAAATATGAAGCTACATTACTTCATTTGTGCATTGAAGAAAATTGCTAATTTTTAAGAGCTATTTTCATCTCCTAGAAGTAAATCAGAAATGTGGTTAAAATTAATATTATCAATTTAGTAGTCTTGGACATTCATCCTGATTAGGGCTCCTTTCATCACTGGGAAAAATGCAGAATGACAAAACAGACAAGTTAAGAAGCATCTTAGCAGTTATCTTGTCCTATTCTCTCATTCTCGACATGATCAGGCATACTTGCAAGGGTATGTTACAGTGCTGCCCAGTGACTGGACAGGGCAAGAACCCACATTTGCTTCAGCCCAGCCAGGGCCTGTTCCACTCACTGCAGCAGAAAGGAGACAAGGCATATGACCCTCACCTATTCAGAGATGTTACACAGAACCACTAAAGAGCCCTTGGCTTCAGCATGGAATGTCTGGGAATTTGTTCAAAATGTTCAATTGGCATAGGTAGGTGTGATTCATAGCTATTCTTACATGTTTTCTTTTTTAATGATATCAAAGGTGGACTTTTTTTTATTCATGTATTCCATTGCTCTGGATGCAAGTCTGAATAGCTAAGCATAAGAAAATGCCCAAAAGGATTTAAAAGCTCTGTTGTGAGAATTGTAGTTTCTAAACATCTGGCCCTCCAAAAGAATAAGAGAGAAGGAGAGCAGAGAGGATAACAAGATAAAGGAATAAGGAGGGGAGGGGTCGTAGAAAAAGAAAAAGAAACATTTGAAAATGGGAGTAAAGGAGGAGGCGGGGAGCTGTGGCGGCGGGTGCTGACACGCAATGAGTCTAGACGTGGGCGCAGCACCAATTTCTCTCCTCCTGCTCATTGCACAGGGCCGGCCTGGTCAGGCTTCTGATCTCCGTTTCAGAAGTTAATGCAGTTGCTACCCACGGTCCCTATATGCGAGCCTTCAAGATGTGAAGGGGCTTGTGAGTGTCTGCTGGTCACTTCTCTCTTACTAGTCTTCATGTTTGAGGGTTCGAGCAGTGTTCCTAAGCGACGATTGCGACCGGGGCACACTTTGGGAGAAGTGGTCTCGTGCTCCCTGAACCAGGCAGGGCAGGAAGCTCTGGAGCAAACCACTGTCCCCGGGCAGAATGGAGCCCGGGCTATAAAACCAAACTGAGCAGACCACCAATAAAAGGCACAGTCACATATTCCCATAGCTTTAATTTATGGGGGCAAATTATAGGGGATAAAGTAAAGAAAAGGCAGATTTAATGAGGCATTTTGTTTAATATTGAACTTGAAAGTGCAATTGGCATGCGTGTATGAGGACACACAGAGGGGTTGCTGGTAAAAGACTGTTGTGCTAAAGCCTGCAGGTAAATATCAGGCTCCAAGATGAAAAGCTACATTTTGGAAGTGTTATTGATTGGAATTTTCTCTGTAATACCATTTCAGGACACATCTATGGGATTTATTCCATACAACAGAGCCTTGCAGACACAGCGTCAGGATCCAGCTTGCTTGGGCATCAGACTTCAATTAAATAAAGAGCATGGCGGGAGTGACTCGCTGGAGAGTCGTTCATCCTCCTCTGTCCCTGACACAGTGTAGCGGTGGTTTCTGATGCTCTGTGCGCAGTGAATTAGGTCATTGCTGAGTTTGTCGGCCTTTGAGTGTCTGTGCATTTACATGCGATGATTTCACCCTCCCCTTCCCTCTCCCTCCTCTCAAACAGCATCCATTGTTCAGAAGCCCATGTTGTGCTGGGATCTGAATTTATGTCCACAGATTATAAGCAAGGGACACCGCCATCGTTTATAATCAGCTCATTAGCATTCTGCTCATGTGAGCCAGTGTGAGTACAATTTTCAATGGCCTAATGTGACAGGTAATCATAAATTAGTGTTTGCTTTAAAACAACAGCGGAGTACACAGCCTGCCTGCCGAGGGAGCGGAGCTGGGTGGGCAGTGCTGCTCCGTCCTGAAGTGGAAACTTATTAAGCAGACGCCATCTCCTCGCAGAGCTGGGAAGCCGCACGCAAACCACACGGAAATGCTTCCACAGAATGCCACAGCCAAGCAGGACAAGTTCAGGTTCAGTAGCTGTGGCACAAGCGACAGGAATTAGTCAGAGTCATAATTAAATAGTTGCTTGTTAATTTATCATTTTGTATTTGTTACTATATTTGCATAATGTGCGTCCCTACCCTGCTCTGTTAACATTAAAATAGTATCCTCTGTGCATAAAAAAAAAAAATGGAGACTGTTTTTTCTTTCTTTTCTTTTAGGAAGATTTTTCAGAGGTAGCCTGGCTTTGGCAGTTGGTTGGTGACAACCTTGCTGTTTTCCTCAAATATTTAAGCAGTGTCTCTATTATAATATTGACATTGTGTCATTTTGACAGGCAATACTTAGGAGGCCATCCTGGGAGGAGGTTATAGCCCAGACTTGTCCTTAAGCAAGTAGGTGGTGAACTGGATGAAACAGGAGCTCAGCAGTTAATATTGCTAAATTAGCCTGCTGTTAGCAAGAGGTTGGCATGCGACCCTGCAATTTCAGTGTCCAAAAATAACAATGCCTCAGAGTGAGACTTAATGGCCTACAGAGGTCAGGAACAGCTTCTTTGTGGATTCCCACAGATCCTTTTGGATAATCTGCTCTTCTTCAGAGACAGTCATATGGTCCCCCCTGCCCCCCTTAGTGTGTGAAGCAGTTGTGCATAAAACTGGTAGGAAGTACTAAATTGTACCTGAATTAGAGGAGGATTTAGGTTTCCTAGAAGGAACTACTAAAATGATAGGTTTTACCCTGAAATGCCCATGTAGCAACAGGATTAGGGTGTAGTGTATGGGGGGGGGGATATTGTTGAGAGGCGGGGTGGGTGGGAAGCCAAGTAAAATCTGGGGGGAGACATTGCTGCTTATATATCCTTGTTCTTTGGGGCTGGCTGATAATGTGGTGATAAATTATTCAGTAGAACAACAGAGAACAAGGACAATTTTCAGGGTTTTAATTAATTAACTCTTATTATTATTGATATGAGGTCCCTTTATAATGCAAAACAAATCATTGAATGCTGTCTTTGTGTTCATATTCTCTTCCTTCCCAGGGACCTCGGGCTTCAGCAGCAGCCCTAGGAAGTATGTTTGGAGAAGACAGAGCCATAAAGCTGGGGCCCTGAGCGCCCAGAGATGTAGAATCCAGGAAGGGCAAATGACAAAGCTGACTTGCTTTCTAATATTTGGTTAATGTCAGCATTTAGCCAGAAAACACACTTCTGTCTCTCCTGTGCATCTTTGTTTTGACCACTGAGGTGCCGAGTGTCTTTGAGGTGTCCTGAGATTGTTAAATCTAGGTGTGAGTGTGGGTGTGTAACACACCTACCTACCTGGTGTGTTATGAGAGAAGGTGAAGACACAGAAGACAGCAGTGGCCAGTTCAAAATGGACGTATGAACAGAGCAGAGACACAGAGCACATTACGTTTATGACAGAGCACGAAGGCAATGAAAACTGCCATTCGGCGCATTGGCAAGGGCCATTAGAGCGTCCTCAGGAAGTCAAAACATGCGCCTTTGGGTACTGTCTTGGAATAAACATAGTGCCGTGGTTCTGTCAGCAAATTGGAAGTCATAGGACATTGAATTGCTAATGTGAAAATGACTCACTCAATGATGGGATCTGTGTAGCAGCATGTTGTTTTATGCAGTGTCCAGGCAGGCTAAAATCTCCTAGGTCCTAAGCTGTGGCCTCAGTGTTACCCGGGCTATCTACTACAGTTCCCCTGACCACAGTGATTAGGCCAGGTGTGGGCACATGAGGCAATTTGAGCTTCTTATGAGACTTGCTGGACATTAGAAGGAATATTTCATAATCTGGGAACTGTAAGCTATAAGGTTCTGATCTGCCTGGACAGTTTTGACTCCTTGTGGAAAGAATGTATCTAAGGCAGAATTCAAATGCAGAGAAAAACCGAGAAGAGATGTAAGATCTAGCCAATATCATTCCTTCTTATTTATCCATTATTTTTAAACACTCAGAACTGGGAGACTCATAAATTTCAGTTATCCATACCATTTTATGAATAAAACAAGCACCGTTCATGGAAGGCCTAGTGTATTAACTTGTACTCAGGTCCTTCTTTTGTATCCAAATCAACATAGTTCAATGAGTTCTTTCATCTGAATGAGTCCTTTTAGATAGTGATGATTATCATGGTAAATATTATTTATATTAATAGTAACTGATAAGAATATCTGTAGCACTGTGCTGTCTAAAAGAGGTGATAAGCATCAGTAGTACCATCAAGGAACCAGAATGAGGCTGGGGAGAGTGGGGACAGGGAGGCATGGGGGAGGAGATACATGGCAGGCAAGGGGAGGCACAGAATACAGGGGGTGGAGGGTCATGGGGGTTTGGGGGCAAAGGAGAGTATGAGGGGATTGCACAATACTAATGATAGTATAGATAGCATAAAACAGTTCCATAGGAATCCTGATTAGCTAATTAAAAGATATAGCTCTTAATAAGAGGGGGAGGGTAATTGGCCTGGCAGAGGTGTACTCTAGGGAGTGGAGAAACTTAACCCTAAAACCATAGGCCCTGACTGGTGAATCCCAGTGTCAGAATTGAGTTAATCCCTCATAGAGAGCTGTTGGTGACGGAAGCCCATGAAGTCCCCAAATCAATGCAGGCTCGTGACAAAGCACTTGGTTACTCACCAGAGCTAAATGATGTTGCTGTCTGCCGCTGAAGACACCACTGGCTGTGAGCACAGAATAGTGAGCGATCATGCTAGAACTGAGAAGGAAGCCAGCTCCCCGAGGGCTAGCCCTCATGGTGCTGGGAAGTTCCTCACAAGCTGATGGGGGATAAAGGTCAACAACAGCATGAGTAAATAAGGGATCCATCCTGAAAGCTACAAAATACCCAGCCAGGGAACATGTCCATAACTGTGCAACAGTGGCACACAGGCTATGGGGCTAATCAGCTGCTCTCCAGTTGGATGTGAGCCCCATTTGGTGGGAGGGAATTCATACCTGGTACTGAGAACCAAGTCAGAATCCTATGGACATGAAGCTCATAGACTCTAGAATGAAGGTCCCACTGTTCTCTGGCTAAGAAGAGAGGGTGGAGAGTGTATGCCCATCAAAATGCCTTTGAAAGGACCATGCTCATCTCCTTTGATTCATGCCGCTCTCCCTCTTAATTGGAGAATATGTTTTTCAAGATGACAACTAATACTGGAGAGAACGAAGCTCTATCATTTCAACAAGAGAAGATAGCCAGCCGAAGTCTAGCACGAGACAAACCATCTCTATCACCTCTGCCAGAGCCCAGGAGACACTGCAGAGGAAGTGGAGGCTTAAACATGAGCGCCGCTCTCACTGCTAGTCTGACAACCTCCTCCAAGGAGATTGTGGCAGATACTGAAGAAACTAAAAACTCATCAAAGCAGAAGTTCAGAGGATACAGAGAGCTCAACACTAATGGAGATAGACCATACCTACCAAGTCTCAGGGAACATTAAGGAAGAGGGGGCAGAAGACTGTAAGATCCATAGGGTGGGAAGTGTATCCTGAGGCACTGCCCCTCAACCCCCATATCAGAGACTGATTGGTGCATTCATGATCTCACAGCAAATACCAATAATCCCACTGAGGGTGGCCTTCAGTGGAATGGGAGACGAAGATGAGATATAGGAATATAACAAAAAGGAAATGTGACCAATAAGCACTGTATTCATACTGTAAAGTTCATAGTAATAAAAATGAGTAAATAGGTAATTAAAATTAAAAAAAAAATAAGCATGGTTTTGGGTTCATCTTGAGAAAACCAAACCTCCATTGTCTTCATCTTCAGCTTATCTTTATCTGCTTCCAGAATGGATGCATGTGTCATATGTCTTTTAGTCTCCAAGGCTGATGAGATCAGCTCAAATGTGTCTTCTTCAGGAAGATTTTTCTACTCCACAGATTTGGAAAAGCCACCTTGTCTAGCCCATGGCTCTCATTTCCTTCAGAGCTCTTCTCAACTTGCTGCTGTTCCCCCATGCCTTTATTTCACAGATCTGTTTCCTTTAGAACTAGACCTAAGCTCTTTGAGAACAGTAATAATATGAGCATTTTCCCCTACCACTCCCTCTATCCTCAGAGCTAACATCATACAAGGATGGGTGTTCATCTATGGAAGATTATATATGTTTATGAAGTATATATGTGCTTATAAATTATCAGATGAATCTTCAAGACTAAATTCTAGAGGGGAAAGATGGTGTTTCTACAATCTGTCAAAGTCAATTATACTTGTAATATTTATATTATGATAATGTTGATCTTGTAAATGCCAAAGTTCGGTTGATACGTACTCTAGAAGCTATTGACTGGACAATGACAATGACATGCAGCTACCAAGAGCTGCTGTGAGATGGATCAAGGACCATTTCAGAAACGGAGAAATGTAAAGAGTGCTACCGACTGAGCAGACCCAGTAGGCATAGTCTAGGAGATGGCATTGGTCTGAAAGTTTTATCAGTGAATATTTCAAGGGGCTAGTTCCAGTCATTCACCTTTTCTTCCTCAGAAAATACTCAAGGGTATATGAAGTAGAGCTAAAATAAATTTTATGTGAGTTGTTGGTTGAAAGAAGGGCGATGGATTCAGGAGGCCTGAAGTGTGTCTTCAATAGGCTTCACTCTAGGTTTTCCACTTACAAAATTGATTGCTATTGCCTTCTTATAACTTCATGGATGTTAAGAAGATAAATCAGTTATCCCTTAGCAATAATTTTAATTTCAAGTTAAAGATAATCACTGACCACAGGAATCCCCTATGTCTGATTGTCACCAAAGAAGAACTATGAACAGTTCTTTCTCCTTAGAGAAAATGTAACTGGGGGAGTTAGACCCCTCCTGGACCTTCCTCAGAAACCTAGCCTGAAGGTCTTTCCAGTGACTGTAGACAGTAAAATGTCATCTTGGTGAGGTCCCTTTTCTTTTCTGACTCAGGCTCCTTTATTCATCAGGTGGGTGACGCAGCAGTAAGAGAAGTTTCAGGACAGTGTGATGGGAGGTAGTGAATTAGCAGTTGGAAAACAGAATTACATTTAACAATCATTGGCTATGAAAAACAGCACTGCTCATACTGGATAGAGTAAAACATTATTTTATCCTAAAGTCAGGGTCTCCCAGTCATTGTCAAGTTTCTCCTTAGTGATAATTTAGGTCACCTTTGAGAGCATAAGAGAGCAGTAGAGCAAAGGTCACGATTAATAGCTTCAGTAGTCATATATGACTGTAAAGATGGAAGTGCCCTCACCCTTCTCAGTCTAGTTCTATATTTTAATTTTTAATCATCCCCAAATGCTTTATTTTCCATAGAAATGGCATTTATTGGACTCACTAATGATATATAATATAGTGATCATTACCACTTTTGACAGATCTAAACTTTTAAATATCTGCCATTTACGCTATAGACTGTGAATTCGGTCATTGTTGCCAAATATAAATTAGGAGGCAGGCAGAATACATCTAACTGGTCAGTTAGTAGCAGTGAACCGTGGCCATCATTTAATCTTTATTTGTCAGGGGAAAGGGATGTCGCTGGAGGATTTTCATGATGACTTGACACACTTTTCTAAAGGAGGAATTTTTGAAGGAGACAATGAGCCTTGGCAAGATTAACTATATTTAGTAACTGATCAAGTACTTTACAGGTCTGAAGCTATCTGTTACTTACAAACCCGATTCTACTTTTGTGATAGAAATCAGGAAAGAGTGAACTTACGGGGTGTTGCTACAGGCCTCATAACACATTTCAAAATAAGAGCAAGCCCATGTATGAGATAAGCCATTACTGAGTTCAATTTCTTGTCTATCTTCTGCAATATTTTCCTTATAACAATTATATGTAACCTTTACTTATGATTTGTCTAGTACCTAAAGTATTTTAAAAGAACAAAATGTGCTTATTAATGAGGTGACATACTTCTTTGTTTTTGAATATCTTGAGCTACTTTTAGTGCCTTACAGAGATGATAGTAATGATTACTTGAATGTGGTTTATCTTTATATTAATCAGACATAGTGCCTATATAATTAATTTGAATTACTGATTTTCTAAATTACATCAATTATATCTTATAGGTTTGCTTCATTTTACAATTTTACTGCAAGACCATGTTGAAAACAGCTAGGGAGACAATCCTAGCTCATACTGCTTCAGAGTGATTTATTATAATACCATGATAACGAACAGCAACTCTACAAATATTTCAGATGATTCTGTTTATTGAAGTCATGCATTAGTACTTACCTTAAAAAAGTCCACCTTACTTGTTCAGTGTTGGCATTTTGTTCTGAGTTATACATACGTGCTATGCACATTTCAGACTGAATTATTTAACCAGCAATATAGACTTTCTTTGCTTTGATGTCATATTACTGCCTCTCTATTTACTTTTGAATGGTGTCTTATATGTGAATATACTCCAGGGGAGGAAAAAAAAATCAATGTCTCCATTTCTTTCAGTCTCCACTTTAGTATTAGCCAAGTGTTGTAATGTCAATCCCTGTGCCTAAAAAAAGCCACAAATTACCTGATGTTCTAGGAAAGAAGATAGAGCTTTTGGTCTTAAGATGTCATCTAAAAGACCCCAGCCAATCAATTCTGTGCTACCCAATCTATCTGCCTTCAAAGGGTGAAGGACTGAGTTGAAGCCTTTCAGATTGGAATCTCCAGTTCCAGGCAAACTTGAGTATTTTGACCCTGAGGTCTGTACCACTAAGCCAGTCCTCTATCAGCTGACAGTTCATATTTGTTGAATTCCATAACCTTGATCCTGGTCCTGCTTCCTGGTGAAATGTGTCATCATTTTTGTTTGCTCCTGAAATGCACAGCACATGAGGCAAAATATATTTGCTTCTTGGTAGCAGCCAAGCCACAGGAATCTTGAAGCTTTTTTCGACCGCAATGGCATCTGCAAGCAACTGAATGTGCTTATGTTAATGGCTTTCACATGGGCAAGTCTGTCTCGACTCACTGTATCAAGTGGTGGAGTAACAGCCTTCCCACTGGTTTCTGCAGTTCACATCCACATACATAACTGGTGACCTTTTCAAATATGCTGGTCCCTCCATTCTTTAACTCCTTCCTTGATTATCCTGACCACTGCTGCTCAAAGACCCGACCAGGAGTATCTGGGGAGGTGAAGGGTTGCTTTGGCTTCCTGACTCAAGGGGAAGCTCCGTGACAGCAGGGGAAATGATGGCATGAGCAGAGGGCGGATAACAGCAGCAGGAGAGTGTGCCAAACCCTGACAAGGGGAAGCTGGCCATGCCACTCATAAACCCACACCCAAAATTCACCACTTCCAGGAGGTGTTAATTCCCAAATTGCCACCAACTGGGGACCTAGCATTCAGAACACCTGGGGAGACCCCTGACTCAAACCACAACTACTCTTTATTATTTAAATGTATATGGTGCTTACAAATTCATATGCTGATAAGTAATCCCTAGTGCAGTAGTTTTAGCAGGTGGGGCCCTTGGGAAATGTTAAAGTCATGCAGACCCTGCCCTTGTGAATAGGACTAATTCCATATAAAAAGTGATGCACACAGGGTTCCTCCTCCTTGGCTCTTCTGCATTCTGCCATGTAAGAACCAGTCTATCCTCTCTAGCGGATGAAGCAACAAGGTCCCATCTTGAAAGTAAAGAGACCCCATGCTTACCAGCCACTGAACTTATCAATGTCTTACTCGTGGACAGCTAGCCTTCAGAGCAATGAGAAATAAATTCCTGGTCTTTATGTTACCCAGGCCCAGGCATTTTGTTAAAGCAGTAAAAATGGGGAGAAGCGTCCTCCTACTTCTGCCAAGGGGAGTATCCGAGAACCTGTTGGTATCATTACCCACAACCCTCACACTCACAGATAGAAGGGTCACCTTCCTCATTTATTAAGTCCTGTCTTTCAACCTTCTTCTAGTACAACCTCAAAATTAGTTTCCCACCTCTCCCTCATCTGCCACTCTTGTCATTTCTCCTACCCCCATTTCATATCTTTATTTCCACCCTCGGTCAGTTTCATTTCTGTGGCCCACTCTTCAATTTCTTGCCCTTCTTACTTCGGTCACTTACCTAATGGAGTCTTCTTTTGAGAACTCCAATTCTGATTAGCCTAGCTCATGCCAATCAGGGGAACACAGCCAACAAAAGTGGTGCACCAAACCACCAAGGCTGCGCCCACCACGCCCACGCTCACTTCGCGTTCATGCTGTTCACCTCAGGTGGGCCGAACGTGGCTCCTGTCGCTCTGCCACTTCACAGATGGCTGCTGTGTCCTCTCCTTTCTCCGCCGTGCTCTGGTGACCTCTCCTCCATTATCAGTCTCTGCTGTCAAGTACTTTTCCTAGTCATCCGAGAAGCAGGGAATTTCTAAGACCGCCCATTACTATGCCGTCATACTTTCTGGCATCTGAACCACTATAGTCTTCCTTTCACGTCATTATTCTGAAGGAATTTTCCTCGCCTGCTGCCTCATTTATGGACATTACTGGTCAATGATCATTTCAAGAGTCTCCCATGCTTTCTTTTTTTCTTTTGCTTCACTATTTCTCCCTTCTTGGTATTTTATTATTTCCATCACTAAATTTTCTCATCTTAAAAAAACTCTCTCAGTTTTCTATCACATTAAAGCTTTTTATAGTTCTTTGCTTCTTTGAAAACAATTTTTTGGAACCCCTGTTCTCTACTCATTATTCCCAGTCACTCTCTTGCCACATCTGAAACCCACAGGCTCAGGGCTTTGTCCTCTGGAATTCCCCTAAACTCCGCTGATCTACGTCACGGATGATGGCCTCAGCTTTGTGATTGCACAGGAATGTCCCAGTCTTGGTCATATTTGGCCCATGGTCAGCGTCTGAGGTAGCTGACCACCCTCGCCTTGAACACTTTCCTCTGGCCTCAGAGCACTTCACTGTGCCCCGTTTTTCTAACTCACAGGCTTTGCTCATCGTCTTCTTCACTGGCTCCTTCTCAGCTTACAAACTGTCTGCAGATCTTCTCGTTTCCGACAGCACTGTCTGTCTTCATGGGTTTGTCTTACCAGTTATTATTATTACTATTTTATTACTGTAATGCTGGGGGAGGGCAGGAGAAAGATAGCTTCTGTACAGGCAGTCAGGCAGGGTCAAAGGCCCATGGAGGACCTGGATGCTGCCTTGCCTGCCCTGGCAGGACTAGAACCCGTGTCTGATCCAGGCTCTTTCAATATGGCTATATGCAACCCTCCCCAGCAATAGTTTCCCTCTTCTTCCTCAGCTCAGTGCACCTGCTTAGGCTGGTCTCTCCTGGGTCAACTTCTTGGTCCATCAACCAACTGGGTCTCTCCCTTACACACCTGAGCCTGAGGCCGGGCTCATCCCAACTAGCCATATAAAGGAGCCCAGCCACGTGCATCAACTCCTGCTGCTCCTGTGGTTTCACCTCAACACAAGTGTGCACACCTCACCTCTTCTCTTTCCAGCAGGGAGAAGTTAGTGTATGTATTCTGTCTCTGGGCGTTTTTCCTGCTCTACTACATGTGGGATCTTTCTTTAATCCCCAGGTCCTTCGCTATCCAATTTCTTCATCTTTTCTGACATTATGTGAGTATTCAGGTGAGAGCAATGTTTAACCTCCTGCTTTGCTGCCTACATGTGTGCAACCTTCGAAGGAGGCTTTTACCTAAAGAGTGAGCTCTCTGTGAAGGAGTGTCTCTCCTCCCTCTCTCCAGCCAGGCAAGGAGGAAAGTCCCTTCCCGCTTGTCTTTCAGCTAGCCTTTCCCCTGGATCCTAACTCTCCCCCCAAATAAACCTCATTATTTATAAACTATACCCCCTCCCCATTGGCCCCTCCTTGTTGAGGTATATAGGTCGTGCATTGTGGAATTAGCCCACAGTTATTGGTAAGATAAATATCTCTGCATATCATGACCCAACATGTGGCTCTGACATTCTTTCCACCCCCTCTTCTGCAAAATTTCCCTGAGCCATGTTGGGTTCATTTTTGGTCTGCTTCAGTGATGAGGTGTTGGGGGCCTCTGGGGCTCTGGCTCTCTGATTTGGTAGGAGTTGATTTTTCTCTGTGTTGGTCTCCTTCCCCCTTGTGCTGGTATCTGGTTCATCAGGAAAACAGCACCCTTGCTTGTTTTGCCAATTTTCCTTAGTTTCAGCCGGGGCCCTTTTGAGGTAGGATAGGTGGCTCTCTCTTTAGGATGTGCATCTATCTGAAAAAGAGAAGCAGATTCTCCAATGGTGATTAAGTTAGCACCAGGACAAATGAGATAGCCCTTACTTATTTTATAGAGAGTTTAATAGGTGTAGGCCCTCTTGTAGCCCATGATTGATGGAAGCTTGATATTGGAGAGTGGTCTTATGTTTGGCTATGGTTCTGACTTGTTTCCCAGCTCCAGCTATGGGTCTTGTACCACTAAGGGGGTCAGTTAGCTGAATCAAGAGCAGCTGGTTCCCCACCATGGCTTTGTGCCACTATTGCACTTGTGTGGGCATCACACCAGGTTATTTGCTGCTAAGTAGGTTGGACCATGAGTTGCTTGGACAGATATTGGTTGTTTCCACCAGTCTCCCATGTAGCACCTTCTGACACTAGACGTGCTGACTGTCTGGGGACTGACTCTCTCCTGGCTTCTAGCCATGCCGTTCCATTTTATGTGTCAGCTGCATATAGTGTCTTCAGCAATAGGGTCTTACCACTAACCTTTGGTGGGTCATCAAGTACTCTGACAGAAATCTGTCACTCTTTTAGAAAACCTTGTAGGTTTCTCTGATCCAAAGCTCATTGTAGGTGATAGCCCCATGCTGGTACAGTTATGAAGATTTTACTTAAGATTTGTTTTTGAGTTTTAATGGTGTGAAAGTCACTCACTCATAAAATGTTTTCAGTCTTAAACTCAAGGCAAATGCAAGCCTGGTTCAGTACTCAAACATCAACTAATTTAATGCATCAATAGAAAAATATCAGAGGATCATATTGGTAGATGCTGAAAAAATATTTGACAATACCAGACACCCACCACACAGAAAGTGAGGAATAGAGAGGAGCTTCGTCAAATTATATATATATATATATGATCCACAACTTGATGCTGAATAATATTTTTCTCCTAGAATTGGTCCCAAGGCAGATATGCTCACTTTCACCATTCCTATTTATCATGCTAAAAGTCTTATGTAAGAGAAAAGAAAATTTAAAAAAGAAGTAACTGAGGGGAAGGGAGGCAGGAAGAGGGGAGATGAAAGACAAGAAAAATGAATTGAAAAGGAATAAATAAGTGGTCTTTGATCATAGACGATATGATCATCCTGTAGAAAACCCCAAAGAATCCAGAAGTCTAACATAAAACCTCCTGGAACTAATGGCAATGACAGGCGCAGTTGTAGTACATGGGCCACAATACACAGGTCAGCTGCTGTACTAGCAATGTCAACGAACCATTGGAATTTGAAATTAAAAATGCTATAGCACTTGCATTAGCACTCAAATGCTTAGTTGTAAACCAACAAAAATTTCATGGGATTGGTAAGAGGAAATTCTGATGAAAGAAATAGAAGATCTTAATAACTGGGAAAATATTCAGTGTTTATAGGTAGTAAAGGTCAATATTGTAAAAATATCCATTTTCCACAAATTGATCTATACATTCACTGTAACCAGAATAAATATCCCAACAAAGTTATCTTGAATATATGAACAAACTAATTCCAAAGTTTATATTAAAAGGGTCAATATAATCAGAACAATATTGAACAAGAATCAGAGCTATAAGACTAACACTCCCCAACTTCAAGATTTACTGTAAAGCTATAATAATAAAAACATCATGATATGATCAAAGAATAGACAAACTGATAAAGGAAACAAAATAGAGAGCTCAGAAAAACATGCACCCAAGTGTAGAAAATATCTTTGATGAAGGAACAAATGAAAGCCTCGAGGGGAGCGGTCTCTCCACACACGGGACTGTAGCACCTCAATGTCCGCATGAATAGGAAGGAGGAAGAGGAAGGGTGGAGGGAGGAAGAGAAATAGTCACACAATGTGAAATACTTAATTCGAATGCATCATAGTGAGTATGCAATGTAGTGTTAAAAGTTGTAGACGAGGAGCTAGTGATGTAGCTCATAGGTGAAGTGGCCTTCCCAGCATTTGCTGAGCCCTGAGCACAATCCCAGCACTGCATAAGTGGGGTGTTGTGGTACACGCCTGCAATCAGCATGGGGATGTGGAGTCAGAAGATCAGAAGTTCAACATCACCCTTGGATAGATAATAAGAACAAGATCAGCCTGGGATACATGAGACCTTGCCTAAAAAGAAAAGAACATTTCAAAGATATCAAAGAAGTCTAGGTGATTTAATGCTAGGCAACCAAATTTTAGGCACAATATCAAAAGCGTGACCCATAAAATAAAAAAAAAAAATCACACATTAAGGGCTGTAGATATGGCTTAGCAGTTAAGGCACTTGCTTGTGAAGTCTAAGGACCCACATTCGATTTCCCACATAAATCCAGATACACATGGTGGTGCATGTGTATGGAGTTCGTTTGCAGTGGCTGGAGGTCCTGATACACATATTCTTACTGTCTTTCTAGCTTCTCTTTATCTCCCTGTGCTTGAAAATACACAAAAATCCACACATTAGACCTTATTAAAGTTAAAAGCTTCTCTATAATTCTTTTTAGAAAGTAAAGAGGCAAGCCACAAATCAGAAAGAATATTTGTAAACCATAACTATACAGAAACGTTGGCAATAAATTTTGGCAATCAAAAATAAAACAAGAATCCAAATTCTAAAATAGGTAAAAATAAATGACAAGTTAGCATACATATGATAACATGTTCAATATCACATGCCATTTAATAATTGCAAATGAAAACAAGGACACAGTCCTTGGTACTTATGAGAATTGCTAAATTCTAGAGCACCCACAGTACCAAGTGCAGACTAAAGCTGAGACATCCATTCACTGTGAGTGAGAACGCAAAACTGTATGGTGTGGAACAGAGGTCAGTACTTTCTTACAAAGCTCAACATATCCACATATCTGACCACTTGAATTGGAATTTTATGTCTGCCCTGTGGTAGCTTGGACGTGATGTCCTGACAGCCTCATGTGTTTTGAATTCTTAGTCCCAGCGGGTAGCAGTCTGGGAGGTGGAACCTGCTGGAGGTGGCGGTGTGTCGCTGGGGTTGGACCCTGAGGGTGGTTAGCCCAGCTTGGCAGTGTGAGCTCGCCTATCCTTGAGGATACCTTCCAGCTGATGTGAAAGCTATAACACCCCACCTCTCTTCTGCCATACTTTCCAGCCATGATGGAACTTCCCTTTGAGACTGATGCCAAAATAAACCCTGGCTCCTATCAGCTGCTTCTGGCCAGGTGTTTTGTTCCAGCAATGAAAGGTAGCCAGTTGCACTGCACGCACAAGAACCAGAACACAATTGTTCATGGCTGACTTATTCATAATCACCCAGCAGTGGTAGAGATCAAGCTGTCGTTCAATAGGTGAATAGATGAACGGTGTTATGCTCATGCAGGGAAGTTATTACCTTCATTAAGAAATGGCTATCAAACGATGAAAAGTCATGGAGTAGACTATTACTCTGATTTGGGGTTTTAAGATGATTTTTAATTTTTTTTGTTTTGTTGTTTTGTTTTTGTTTTGTTTTATGTGACAGGGTTATGCTAAGTGGCCCAGAATGGCTTGGAAATGACTACGTAGCCCAGGCTCACTTTGAGCCCATGGCAATCCTCCTGCCTCATCTTCCTCAGTATTAAAATTACAGGCTTGAGCCACCATTCCCAGTGACATGGAAGAAACTTAAAGGCACATTATTAAGTGAAGGAAGACAGTCTGCAAATGCTCTGAGAGTCCTAATGCCAGACTGCAGCTAACAAAGCTCCTCTGCCTGCCCTCTCTCTCACCTCAGTAAATACCAGACTCATTATTACACCGGCTCTTCTGGCGGGGCTCGCAATTCCTGGTTCTTCTGCAGTGGAACCTAGGACTTCCATCACCCACACTTCTGTTTTTGCAACATTTTTAAGGGTGGAATTGGCTCTTGAGGAGGGCGGGACATGAAAAAGGCAGAGGCAGATGGCAGGCCTGGACTCCAGAACAGTTGTACCATGGCATTAACAACCCATGAAAGAGCAACTTGTGGAGGCAGGAAGCGTGTGGATTACAGTCCCTGGGGGAGCATAAAGTTAAAAAATAGAAGTTTCAACTAAGCCAAGCTTTCTGTACTATGTGACTCCTTCAGACTGATTTCAACAGTTTTTTGCATGAGATAAATGAAGGTAGCCTATGACAAACAAATTACAATGAAGGAGACCATGTGTCTCCTAGGGCCTTCTCAGTTTTTATCTACTGTAGATAAACTGTTTACTTATTTGCTCATCTGTTTGTTTCCAGTGCTTTTCATTTTAAACACATCCTAATTTGGACTGGAATCTTTTGGTTACTTGTGTCTAACTCATGGTACGTTAAAGAAATTTGGATAGCTTTCTGGAGGTGGAAACTCCACAGCAGAGGTTTGTGGGGGGGCTGCAACCCACCTTCCTGCTCAGAGTAGATTCCCAGACTGTTAGCCTGCGGGAGGCAATGGGACCTGGTTGTACTGGACTCTTCCAGGAACCAGAACCTCAAGGTTACTTCAGTGGGGTATAGAGTTGATGTTGAGGAAAGAAAACCAGTGATCTGTAATATGAATTAGGGCATGCTCATACTTGGAGTGTTTTAGAATCTGAGAAATAAAACCTTGCTATGGAGAACGGAGTCTTTGGGCAGGCATCCAGGAGAGCCCTGGGCTGCAGCCTAAGCCTGTGTTTGATAAGAAACAGGAGGGGACAGACAAGGACAAGGAATTTCTGATGCTGTTAGATGAAAAAGAAATGCACTTCTACTTACTTTTGTGTTCTCTGGAAAGTCATTCAAGCTATACCCATAAATATCAGCTTAGAGGAGCCTAGGGATTTGAGAGAAAGAAACTTGCAGCCTTTGTTAATTAGGTTGGATTCTAACAGTAAAACCAGATACTCCAGTTTTTAAACTGAAGTTTTTAGAACTCGTATGTTTTTATGTCTCTATATATTGCATAATACTGTATTAACATAATATTTATATACATATAATATGTAATTATAAACATAAAGTACACATAATATGTGGAACGTAAACTATAAGAGGCATGCTCCATGAGAAGACAGAAGCACACATGCATGCCAGTAGACACGCCTGTAATCCCTTCTACTGCTTCGGCGGCAGAGGCAGAATGAACAAAAGTTCGTGGTTATTTTCATCTATATTGCTAGTTCCAGGCCAATCTGGGGCACGTGAAACTCTCTCAAAACAGACAAACAAATAAGCAATCAAACAACAAGTACAAATGCATACATTAAAATAAACATAGGATTTATGTGACATATAAGCACATGTATGCCTTATGTGTTTTTGATGGAGTACCCTCCTAAGTATATCTGATAAAATCTCTTCTGAACTGGGCGTGGTGGCACATGCCTTTAATCCCAGCACTTGGGAGGCAGAGGTAGGAGGATTGCTGAGAGTTCAAAGCCATCCTGAGACTACATAGTTAATTCCAGGTCAACCTGGACCAGTGTGAGACCCTACCTTTGAAAAACCAAAAAAAAAAAAAAAAAAAAATCTCTCCTGAAATACCTCTAATAAATATCAATACATAGGACATTCAGCAAGACAGCATTAAGTGACTATACTAGAGGAACAAAATATTAGAATGTATCATTCATTGGGGTCATTGAGAAATGTGGAAGTTTGAAAAATGGTGTTAGATTAGGGTGGAGATAACCTTCCTCCTCCCTGGGCCACTAAGGAAAGCAGAGGACGTGGACAACTGAGGCAGTGATGTTGACAGTCCCTGCCGATGAGGCTTAGTGACTTCTCCACTTGTCAGTCACTGCTGTGATGGTTTCTATCCCCCCAGGGTGATCGTGGGCATGCTTGTAGAAAATCTGATTCCAGAGAACTCAGTTACATCCTAGGGATTCTGCACATTCATCCAGGGTAGAGATGCTCATAGTGTCACCAAAGAAAGGGAGAGGGCTCCTCAGTAGTGGGCCGTCCGAAGCACCCTTGTGGAGAGCATGGATTTGACTGGTGTCTGAGCCAGGCAGACAGCGTGGAGTCTGCTATGAGCAATACTGCAGATGGGTTCTATCAAGCGGCATCATTATCAAACGTCCCATGGTCTCCTCTTTTCTAACCTGTCTGCTAAGTGGGTGGTTCCCAGCAGGGGTGTGCTGGAACTGGTCTAGTTGCTGAGAGCTGAGTGTATTTAATTTCTAACTCCATGTTCAGTGAGGTAATGTTGACAGACTGAAATCAGCCATGGTGGAAATATTTATTATTTACACAACAGAAAGAGCCAAATGATGTAAATCAGTTTGCTTGGCCAGAATTCTTCCATAGAACTTGTCTGTTCCAGAAATCATTGGATTCTTGAGTTAGCTACTTTAGTATTTCTATGATAAAATTCCAGATACAAATGATTATGCAGGAAAAGGATTCAGGAATTTTCACCCATCACGGCAAGGGGGAGTGCTGGAGCCTTGCATGTCATGATGGGCAGGAGGCTAAGCAGTGTGGTGACAAGCAGGGTCTGGGAACGTCCTCCAGGCCACATGGTTCCTCCAAACAGGATCACTCTCCCCAGTTCCACCAGCTCTCAGTAACCTAGTCAAAATCTGAATTCATTTACTTCGAGCTATCATGAGCGAATTGTCCCCGGAAACATCTTCATGGACACACTAGGCGCTGTGCCTCACTAATTAATGGTCCAGGTAGTTCCCCATCTAATCACCTTCACCATCAAAGTTAACCACCGCAGTTCTGTAATCTTTGGTAACCAACTGTAAGTTCCTGTGTTGGATGATGTTTTATTTTTACAGTGTGCTCATAAATTTCCTGTCAGCTTGCTGTGCTGACAGAGACTAGAATGACTTTACTTCAGAGTCACTGAAGGAGGTCTGTCCCACTAGACTGCCAAGACCCAGTATTTAACTCTGGGCTTGAGTTGGGCGTTTCTGCCCTGGGAATGTGCTCAAAATACAGATGACACCTGTCATGAACTTAGCACCCTGGGCATCGCGCTGCTTCTAAACTGCCAGATTGCTTATCTGGAGGTGAGCAGGTTGAAGAAAAACAATAGTGTTGCCCTTCCTGGATTTCAATGAATGCCAGGATATCTATGGTTGGTAGACAGACTTACTATGCCAGTCTCTCAGGGAATTATTTCTGAATTTGAAAATGATTTTTTTTTTAAAAAAACCCCTCAAAGCTTAAATAGTCTGTCTGAGTTTGATGAGATGAAGTTTGATGCTGATCAGGTGTCCTCAGGGCTTTAATCCCAGACTACGTATGGTTCTGCACACAGCTGTTGGCTATGCTATTGATTCTGCTGATTAAACACTGAAAAGCTACACTTCTAATTCCAATGAAAGGCTCAGATGGACAACATGCTGTTTATGTTTCTTAGAATACATTTGTTGGACCCAGAATAACTCTGGTATGTTCAACACAATAGGATGCCATATGTGTTTGATATAAAGAGGAAAACAGCATCCTTTGTTTGTGAAGATGAAAATCACTGTTGAGAAATACACACATCTAAACTGATGCAAGAGACACAGTCGTGAAGGTGTTGGCATCTAGGACACAGAAGAGCCAGCAAGGTGTCAAGTTCACTTAAGGCCCAAAATTACTTAACAGAGTGATCTGATGCTTCCAAAACCAGTCATCACCAAGTGTAACAACTGCTGCTAAAAGCCCTGTGCTTTGGCGATGTAGTTGTCACGTATTTTCCCTTGTTTTACCAGCCTGTGTGTCCTTGGCATAGCTTGGGAACAGTAAGGTTCCCTGAGATTTCTTCCTCCAAGAGGTCTCCAGTGCTCGAGGTGGGTTGGTGTGAAAGCTGGCAATGATCTATTTTTCCTGTCTTCCATAAGCCATAGGAAACACTTCCAGACTTGGAAGACGATGACAAAATATGGTCTAGAAGTTAATGGAAACCAAGTCCTGCTTCAGGCACCTGCATATGTGCATCCCAACCTATTTTTAAGTTGTTTTATGTGAGATTTAAATATGCAATACACAGTGCATTTCAAACAGGAAGGATATAATTAGGCAGTGAGAACAATTAGGGCAAAGTCATGATTCTGCACATGTTCAGCGTGCTCAAGGGAGAAGGCACACACAGCCCTCTGCTATCCAGGAACCAGCACCAAAGGCCAACCGTGATGGGCTCATGTCTTAGAATGCCCCAAGAAGCAAGATGAAGGAAAGCCAAGCGATTCCCATCCTAGAACAGCCTGCTGCTCTGGGTGTTCTGCAAAAGGCCACTGTGTAAAATACTGAGAAACACCCATACTGAGCAAGGAGCTATGGGCTTCGTTAGGTTCCCACAGTGTCTCTCCATGGGGGCTGATGTCACACACCAACTGAAGTGCTCACAACGATTTTAGATGGGAAAGTACTGGAGCCGAAAACACACAGGGTATTTTTCCCCTGATAATTTTGCTTCCTAGGAGAACATATTCTGGAGATTTTAGCAGCATGGTTAGGTGACCTATAGATAGACTGAATAGCCTTTTGCACATCCTTTATAAGTAAGATATCTCTCAGATGAAATTGTGATATATAAATATACACGTGCACACACATACACACACATGTATGTGAACATATATATATATATATTCACAATCTTTTTTTCTTTTCTTTTCTTTTTTTTTGAGGTCTGACCTGGAAATCAGTATGTAGCCACAGGGTGGCCTTGAACTCATGGCAATCCTCCTACCTCTGCCTCCTGAGTGCTGGGATTAAAGGTGTGTGCCACCATGCCTGGTTTAGCAATTCACAATCTTAATGGGCATTAAATTAGAAAGACTCTTGTTGATGGCCATATTACCCTAAGGCGCCTGATCATGTCTGATCTCGATGCTAGCAGGGTCAGGCCTAGTTAGTACTTTGAGGGGACATTATAGAGGCTCTAAATGTATATTGTGCTTAATTTTATTCCTTACAATTATGTTTTACTATTGGCACTTTATTGAAGAGAAATTTATATGTAAATAAGTTTGATAATCTACTCAAAGTTATTTGGATAATAAGAGGAACTAATGAGGTTGCGTTAAGGGTTTTTTAAAGATTATTTTATTTTATTTATTTGCAAGCACAGAGAGAAATGGAGAGGAGACAGACAGAGAGAGAATGGGCACAACAGGGCCTTCAGCCACTGCAAATGAACTCCAGATGCATGCGCCCCCTTGTGCATCTGGCTTACATAGGTACTGGGGAATTGAACATTGGTCCATTGGCTTTGTAGACAAACACCTTAACTGCTAATCCATCTCTCCAGCCGGAGTTAAGGTATTTTTACTCTGATGTCTATGTACCTTCTGCTGCTATGTTCTAGATACTTGATGGTTGAGGGGAAACAACAGCATGACAGCGGCAGTCTGAGCCCATAGTGTGCTTCTGAAGAGGAACATCAGCAGACATGTGGCCTTCTATCTCTTCTTATATACCCTGGTACGTGAAAAATGAGTATCTCAACACTCGCTTATGAGGGCCTTTGGGGAGCTTAGGAGCTTGGGGCAAGTGGACATTAAAATATGACACTCAGTGACGAGGGGAGATGGCTCAGTGGGTAATGTACTTGCCTCAGAAGCATGAGGAGCCAAGTTTGGATCCTTAGCACCCAGTTAAAAACCTGGTGTGGTGACACGCACCTGTAATCCCAGTGTTGAAGAGACAGAGGCCAAGGATTCTTGAGGTGCACTGATCAGGTAGTCTAGCCAAGTAGGTATGCTCCAGGTACAGTGAAGGTCCCCAGCACAAAACAGAAAGCAAAGTGGACCTGCAAAATATCACAAGAAAATGTAGACATCAAAATAGAAGAGACTAGTTTGAAGAAGGGATTCAGTGATGTGGAGTTCAGGAGGGAAAAAGAAAGGGAGGCAGGAGGGGACTGTGATCATGATATATTGTCTATATGCATGGAGGTTGTCAATAAAACGTTTTAAAACCTACAGTGGATAGCTACTGAGAAAGACACTGAATGTTGACTTCTGGTATCCACACACACACACACACACACACACACACACATGCACACATGTACATGTGCATCTGCACACATATGCATGTAAGAACATACATACATACATACATACATACATGCATATCACACACACACACAAGCAGAAAAGAAAGATGACATCAAGAAAGCTAATGCAGGCAGCGGTTTTCAAGATAGTATGACTGGCTAAGACCAACACAGATAAAGGAAAGGACTTTTCTTCTGTGGGTTCTCAAGTGTTCAGAAACTTCCTCAGGCCTATACCGAAAAGGATGCCTCTGTGGGTGAGACACTGGAACCATTGTTGTGAGATCCCTTCTGGAAATGTCACCCTAGAAGAGTGGTCCTCAACTGGACCTACCTAGGAAGTGTGTGGACATACAAATTATGAGTTTCAGACAAACAGCTCAGAGGAACCCAGGGAGCCCACGATTTGGAGATCTTAGAGTCACGTATCTCTCGAGAGGTGTGACTTGGTAGAATGTTGATGTCAGCATCTTTACAAACATAATCCTCTCGAGCTTTGCAAATTTGTTCCTTTTTAGCTATATTCCTTCTTGCCTTCCACTCCAGGCCAAGCCCTCACAGCCTCATCTGCTCTTACAAAGCTCGTCTTACTTCCCACTGTACATGTCTTCCAGCCCATGCCTTGCCATGCCATGCTATGGATTCCATTCCATGCATCCTATATCAAATAAATTCTGGGTTTTGCCCATTACTTTTCTAAACTCACTGCAGATTAGATTAGCATCCATTGACCATATTATCCTTGCAAACCCAACCAGTTTGAACTGGGATATCACACTTGAGATTTATATCACAACATCCTGGGTCCAATTAGTATTCCATATAACATTTCGTTCTTTCCTTCTATAATTTCCCTCTTGCATTCCTGATTTGGACATTAATGTGATAAAAATATGTGAAATAAATTTTTAGGTTTTTGGAGTTGTACTTCATATGCATTTTTCATTAGTGCCTGTGTTATATTAATCTATGTTTAGCTATGTTTTATTGTCCCCTTTAACTTTAACATTTGATGACCTATTTCTGAGCCATTGCATTTTACCAAGTTGTGAGTTGAATATATATAAATTCATACCCTTGGGAGTACTTTTTATTTCATGTGCTACAATGGTTATCTTTGTTCAGTTTGAAACATAAAGGAAGGAGAGGGTGGACTACACCATGCCATGCAGCACTATGTGGGTCCTCATTCAAATGCACTTCTACATAGAAGCTAGTTGGAATCCATCAACGTGAAAGAGAGACAATGGCTATGATGACATACGTGGACTTCTTCTCCATGTATTATGATATATGTTCTGAATTTCAGAAGGATTCACTATAATAATGCTTATTATGAAACAGTAAGATACCACCTACAAGTCAAAGATTCATGATAAATGGCCCTTAGTACGATCACGGTTTATGAGACAGCAAGATATCTAAAAAAAATGCACAAAAATTCACTTGGGGCCAATAGAGAACTTACTACAGGAAAAAAAAGATCCATCATTCTTCCTGAGAACTCTGACTGGATGTACAAATCTGAAAGTACAGGGGCAAGAGAGTCGAGACTTTCCTACATACAAAACTGAAGGGAGGAAGGTGAATCATGGTGTTCGTTTGCTTTGTTTGTCACAGGGTCCTTAGAAGGAATAAATTGAGTTCTTGAGGTATATAATCATGTCAGCCATGGAGGTTGGAGTGACTTTGGCTTTTAATCGCTTCAATGAACCCTAGTGTCAGAACAGTGGGGAGAAACAATAAAGAGAGAAGGTGCCCAGCAGGCCAGGGCCCATGGGTAACCTGTGCTGAGAACAGAAGCCAGTGTGAGGAGCCCTGAAGGGCAAATGGTGAGTCATGATCTGCTCGGAAAAGCTCTTAATACCAGAGGCTTTAAACACGAACCTCATCTGAGAAGGCCGATTAAAGGGCAGCAAGTTATCAAGCAGTCAGTGCAAAACAAATTGAATTTAACTGAAATAAGCCCCAAATTGTCTAGTCATTCTTGAAAAGAATCAGTAAGCAGGTGAAGGAAAGAACTAAACTGCAGACCGTGCTACATTAACGCTAAATGGGGGCCATGGGAACCTTTCTCCTGGCCCCTCCCATTGCTTGCTGGACAGGCAGTGAGGGCAGGGGATGGAAAGTGGGGCAAGGAGGGAGTAGGGAAGGTCAGGCCAGACCCTCATGGGAGGAGCTTCTCAGAGGCCATGGGGACGGCGGAGTGACTGCTTCCCACTCTCTCTGTCCATCCCGGCTGCGACCGCACAGCACCACAGGCCGGGTGGCTTAAACAAAAGAAATTTACTAACAGAGCTGTCCATCATGCTACTCTGCATTTTCTCTACATGTTAGAATATATCAGGAAAATATTTACTAAAATACTAAAAATATTTACAGCACAAACTTCAGTAGCAGTTTTTAATTGCCTAAATGACTGGTCAAAACCTAAAGCAATGTGACTTTGTTTCTGCTGAGGGAGGCAAGGAGCTGAAATTTAAAAGGTTTGATGATGGCCTGCCAATCACAGTAGCCCAATGACAGACGAAAATCACGGCTTCCTTCTCTTCTTCTCCAGCCAACCTCTGTTCTGCCTCCCACTTAACAGCCACGTGATGCATCAAATCTCCTGTTGCGGAAACAGGCCCACAGAGCTCTCCCAACTATGCAGAGACAGAAAGACGGGCTCCGGTCTATTACACTGCTTCTCAACCACACAGACCTTAGGTCCCCAGCTTTCTTACTCACCAGAGGCGTGACCTTGAGAAGATATCCTCCGTGTCCCTTTGTGACAAAATGGGCACGATGGTCATTCACAGAGTGATTATAAAGAACAAATGAGATCCTGCATAGATTTCATTTGGCACTTTGATTCATGAATGATTGATATTATAGTTAACCTTTTAGACTCAGCAATAAGAGGCCAAGTAAACCCAATTATGAAATTTAACAAAAAAGAAAATTCTAGATATGAACATCATCTACCTGATCACCTCACTTTGATTTAGTGTTCTGTCTTGGTTTTGGTTTTATAGAGTTTCGTTTCAAGTTGTGTTTCATGAGAGCAATAGAGAATTATTAAAGGTGGTCAGAATAACAGCTTTCATTTATGGCTGCATATCAGGATTATCAAAGGCAAAATTTCTCAACTCATTCCCAGTGATATTTCGGGTTAGGTAATATTTTATAGAAGTGTAACTGGCATATAATAATGGTACACATTAATGGGGCACAGTCTGATGATTCATCACGTGTATAAGATGTGTACTAATTAAGTCAGGATAATTAGCATTTACATCTCCTTAAGCAGTTGCCATTCTTTGTGGTTGGAGCTTTCAAACTTCTCTATTTTTTAAAATAAATTACCTAAGTATTTTGTTTGCTACTCTTTGTGGATAGAGGTGATCCTGCGTATTTGAATATGCTTAGCAGCATCCCTGCTTTCTACCTGCTAAGATCCAGTAGTACATCTTTTCCCCCTACTCTCAATGGTGAGGAACAAAAATGTTTTTAGGGCTAGAGAGATGGCTTAGAGGTTAAGTGCTTGTGTGTGAAGCCTGAGGACCCCAGTTTGAGGCACGATTCCCCAGGACCCATGTTAGCCAGATGCACAAGAGGGCATACATGTCTGGAGTTTGTTTGCAGTGGCTGGAGGCCCTGGTGTGCCCATTCTCTCTTTCTCTCTCTCTGTCTGTCTCTTTCTCTGTCTGTCACTCTCAAATACATAAATAAAAATAATAACAAAAAACTAAAAATAAAAGTTTTTAGATGTTGTGTTACCAGAGGTCCTCCTTGGGGACAGAATTGCCTCCAGTTTAGAGTCACTGACCTAAGGGAAAAGTCTTGGTTTAAATGCTTTGAGGTGGAGACAAATATTGGTGTGTTTAGATAGGTGTCTTAGATTCAGAAACAGACTCTGAATGAAATTTGGAGCAATGTGACAAGGAACCTATATGTTAATAATCTTAGATCATGAGTATTTTGAAATTCTGAATTAGTTACTATTCTTTTTTCAATTATGAACTTCACTGTATGAACCTTTGGGGTATTTGGTCATAGCCCCATCAGATGATACTCTTGCATCCTCTCTCCCCTAAAATCAACCGAAGGTCCTCCTCCGAGGAGTTCCTGGTGTTCCCTGTGCGGCCATGATTCGTCAGTCAGACACTGGAGGGGCCAGTGCCTCATAGTGCACCTTCCCGCCCTGAGGCTCTTACAACCTTTCAGCCCCTCTTCCACCATAACTGACTGATATTATTAGAGTTTAAAACAGTTCCTAACAGCAATAGTAGCCTAATATCATTTTTATTGCCATTTCTATCTGGATAGAAAATATAGGAATTTATAAGAATTAAAAAATGACCAGAAGCTGGGCGTGGTGGCGCATGCCTTTGACCCAGCACTCAGAAGGCAGATGTAGAAGGGTCGCTGTGAGTTCAAGGCCACCGTGAGACTACTAAGGAATTCCAGGTCAGCTTGGGCTAGAGCAAGACCCTTGAAAACAAAACAAAACAAAACAAAACAAAACAAAAATAAATAAAAAAAGGAACAGAGAGGACATTGAAAGAATAGGCATTGATGAAAGCCAACTGAGTGACTTAAGAAGTAGTAATTGAGTAACTTGAGACGTTGACTAGAGAGAGTAACTGTTTCTGTCTCCCTCAAGTTAAGAGTGAATTTGCCCAGCATTCTCTACATCTTTTTCTTCATAAGGGTCATTTAATATGAAAATTTAGAGTAACAGACATTTGACTGAGATGAAAGATTTTCATTTCTCCATTTATTTACTTATTTCTATTTTTTGGTTTTTCAAGGTAGGGTCTTGCCCTAGCCCAGACTGAGCTGGAATTCATTCTGCAGTCTCAGGGTGGCTTTGAACTCACAACAATCTTCCTACTTCCTGAGTGATGGGATTAAAGGTGTGTTCCACCATGTCTAACTTTCCATTTATTCTTACCTTAATAAATAATTTTCTATCTTAAAAGAATAGCAGGACAGGGAGGGTCAAGTATATTACAACCAAAGTTTGTTTAAAATTTGTCAGAATTAATGGAATGTTTGGGTCCTGTATGGGCACAGAATGAGGTATGGATGCGCCCCCCTCACGCCAGCAAGGAGACAGCCTAGCCTGTGACGTCACCTTGATGGCAAGAGTGACTTTGCAGGTAGGGTTGAGTTATGGATCTTGACATGGAGAGATCGCATGGGTCTCTCTAGAGTAACCACAGGGTCCTGAAAAGTAGAAGACGGAGGTTAGAGAGTCAGAGAAGAGATGTACCACAGGACCAGAGATGAGAGCAGAGAACTGCGGGTCGCGTGTCAGCACCCCTTTGCTGCCGCCGGACACCTAACTCTCCCACTGGGAAAGGACAGGCTTCAGAGGCTCCAGCCTTCCCTGGACTGCTTCCTTTGTGTCTGGGCCTGGGATGGAAGGGCATGCTCCAGAAAGCTGCTCACCTCACGATGACTAGGAGCGCAGAGAGGTGGGGGACATGGCTGGAACAAGCTACACCTGGAAGGGCGCACCCTCACCGGCCCATTTCCTCGGTTACGCTCCATCTGGTAGCCCTGCCAGCTTCGGCCTCATCACTCAGCTGGCGCGCTGATGGCAGCCCCGTGCCACCCCCTCTCGGGGCCTTTTGTTGAGCACGGCTGCACTGTGGAACAGACCTTCAGTGCTTGACTCTGGAGAACACCGCAAAGCCAAGCTAGAGCAGGTGCCCTAAGTCAAGTAACGTGGAAAACATAAGGACACGTTATTGTTATTGTCTGGAACCCCCAGAAAGCATGCAGCTTTGCCCAGAATCTTAATTTTAGCTTGGTTTGGACTCATGACTTTTAGAACTGTAAGATAATAAATTTGTATTATTTGAAGCCACTTATATGGTGGCAATTTGTAACAATAAAATAGCATAAGATAAAAAATACTTTGTTTTTACTTCCTTTATTAATCCTTAAATAATACCTATATAATAATATCCCAGAAATAATATCCCAGAAAATGGGAGCTAGTGAACGTGCTGTGAGAGGCACACTTGTTGCAGGAGAAAACACCCATGAATAATCTAGATAGCCAATGGCAGAGAATAACCATATTATAGTTGATTGTTTGATGAACCTCATTCATTGATTTTAAATAATGTTTTGAAAATGATGAATTATGTGGGAAATGCTTATAGTATAACAAAAATTTAAAAAGTAAAACATTTAGTGCTATATTTGCTATGAGAATTGAATAGGAGATAAACAGATTTTCCCAGAAAGATACCTTCACAAGGATTTAAAAATATTATTTATTTAATTTATTTATTTGTGAGTGGGGATAGAGATAGATGAGTAAGAGAGCAAGAGTGCACATGAGCAAAAGAGAGAGAGAGAGAGAGAGAGAGAGAGAGAGAGAGAGAGAGAGGGAATAAAAGAATGCAGGGGTGAGGGCACAGATTCTAGGGCTTATTGCCGCTGTAAACAAGACCACATGCGTGTGTCACTTGTATCTGGCTTTCCATGGCTGTTAGGGAATTGAACCCATGTTAGCAGGCTTTACAAGTGCCTTTAACTGCTGAACCACCACCCAGCCATTCACAGGGTTTTGCAATGAGCTTCAAAGGCTTGTTACTCAATGACATTGAAATCCAATATAAAAATAATCTAATTTAAAAGATGATCTCTTGGAGGCTGGAGAGATGGCTTAGCAGTTAAGGGGCTTGCCTGTGACGCATAAGGACCCAGTTTCTATTCCCTAGTACCCACATAAGCCAGATGCACAAGTGGTGCATGCATCTGGAGTTCATTTATAGTGGCTGGAGGCTCTGGCACGCCCGTTTTATTTCTCTTATCTGCCTTTTTATCTCTCTTGAATAAAAAAATTAAAAATTTAAAAAGGTGACCTCAAGTCTACTTAATAAAACAGATTTAAGTATGAATACTGATATTCATACATGTGATTATATAGAAAAATTATAAAAATGTTACAGTGGTGACTAATTGCCATTTTCTGACAATAATTTTATTTATAGTTCTTTTATTTGTAACTTGATCATTATCTTTTTCTTTGTTTGCGAGGTAGACTCTCACTCTAGTCCAGGCCGACCTGGCTTTTCACTATGAAGTTTCAGGGTGACCTCAAACTCATGGCCCAGATTTTCATTGATCTTTTTATTTTGACAAAATTTATTCTTCCTTTTTCAACTTAACTAGTGTACATAAATTGTAAAGGCTACAGACATTCACAGTTATTTTTTGAATTCCTGTATGTCATAGTAAAGGTGGGGATCCTAAAGCTTCTTGTGTCCTCTATTACCATATCATTGCATCTAATCCATGAATATCATTTGCCATTATTATTACAAGCACTGTGACTCCTCTCTTCATTGGCTTTTGGGCTTAATGCTTGTCTGTTCTCTCAGAAAGAATCACATTTATTCCTCAACCTACAGGGATTTTGGGCCAACTACAATGTTACAAGAACCACACATCAGGGATCAGCTGAAATTAGTTCTATACTACACTGGTGAGAATCAATCTCTTGGGGCTAAGCCACCAGAGATAATAACAGTTCTGCTTGGTACCTTGCAGCATCTACTCTAGGCACCCACATACCATGTCATGAGCCAAGCAGCCATACAGACAGACCAACTTTTGTCCCAGAGGAAGTGACCAGGTCATCGCTGGTATCAACAGCCAGACATGTGAGCGAGAAAACCTTCCACTGACTCTAGTCTCCAGGCTTTGATGTGCTTCTTCTGATACCAGGGAAACCTGAAATGAGCTGTCTCTAGCATGCCCAGGCCAAGCTGAAGACTGTTGAACCAAATGAATGCCATACATATATTGACATCTAAATAGTTTCCGTATTTTTACCAAACCAAATGTGTGTTTCTTTCTCCTTTGGAACTTGCTAACTCCTGCTTTAACCTACTTTCCCAGTCTCAGTTCTGCTGCCCTGCTGCTCCCGTGCTGCTACAGGCGGAGTTGCTCTGGCTCATCTCCCCATCTCGCTCTCTACAGGGTCTAGTAATGTGGCCTGTCTCCATCTCTGCTCACCTACACTTCACTGTCATTCAAGGTCCATAAATGCCCATGTAATGTGCCTCTACTGTGTCACTTTTGCCTCATGGAAGACCTCTGTTGTGGTTTTGGCAGCCTGGTTTTCTCTCCTGAGAACCTCCTCTTTATCCCATTACCCACAGACTTAAGGAAAGAGAACTTTAGTGTGTGATCTAAGACGGCGTTGCAGTCAACTTCTCATGGCTGTCAGAAAGCACCTGGCCAAAAGCAGTTTATGGGAGGGAAGGGTTTATTTTGGCTTACAGGCTCAGGCGAAGCTCCATGATGTCAGGGGCAAATGATGGCATGAGCAGAGGGTGGACATCACCTCTGGCCAATATCAGGTAGACAATAGCAGCAGGACAGTGTGCCAAACACTGGCAAGGGGAAGCTGGCTATAACACCCATAAGCCCAACCTGCCTCCAGAAGGCTTTAATCGCCATCAGCTGGGGACCTAGCATTCAGAACACATGAGTTTATTGGGGATACCTGAATCCAACCACCACAGATGGGAAGTGACTTAGCCAACTGACATATTCCATTTTCCTAGCTAATGTGATTAGTTCAGGGGTGAATAATACTCTGAGCTAGTCACATGAGACTCAATCCTGGACTTTTCCAAGAAAATTCTTGCAGTTGACCTGTTGAACTATGAGGCTGTCAGCCCAGAGCTTCCAGTGTCCAAGACTGAGCGGAAGCCAGCCTCAAAAAGACGCTAAGGGAGAATGGCAGAGCCAAGCGTTGGATTCTGACTGTATCATCACAACGTCTGCGTCCAGCCAGGAGCTGAGTCCTTCCTGCCCCCACAAGCTCTTAGTCCTGAAAACCAAATGATTTCTTTTTGGCTGAAAGTCTGCTTGAGCTAGATTTTTATTCCTTGATAACCAAAGGCTTGAGGGTAGTACATGTTATATCTTCTTAGTCAGTATGGCATATTGGATGCTTAACTTACCTGTGATTCTGTGCTTTGACTTGGGGGTAAACTGGGCCAAACAAGACCCACAAATATGGCCTTATCCCCGCCCTTCTATCACCTCCATGTCATTTCTCCTGTGCATTGACCACAGCATTTCCCAGAGCTATTTTGCAGTGTAGCCTTAGGTTCTGTCACTCTAAGCTTTCCAAGCAAAGGGATATTCACTTTATTTGCATTCTTGTATGCAAGTACTGGGCACAGGATGTGTACTTGGTAGATCTTACTTCCTCTCTCTCCCACATTGTACCTACCTAGGGTCTTCTTACAAGTTGTTGAGTGAAATGTGTATTAATCAATCTCTAAGTACTGTTAGGTGACACTTGTGAAATAATTAAGGCATGGGTACTATCTCAGTGAATTCTCACAATAACGTAAGATGTGAGTTCCTCTTCTTTCTGTATAGGCAGGAAAAATTGCAACAAAATAAGACTGTCCATGGTGTCTCTGTTTGCAAGCTGCAGAATAACGTCTCTGCTCAGATAATTCTCACACCAGACCTTTAGTTTATTGTCACACAGTATGTAAACAGATGCATGGGATTTCCTGCTTAAGAAACGTGCTCAATACCTGTTCTGAACCAAGGTGAACTGCCCATGTTGCATAGCCCTGGAGGCACGGGACACCCTTGTGTTAGTGAAACTGTACTGCTCAGGCTGGGGGAACGACCCTTGGCGCTTTGGGAGGTGGGCAGGGTGAATGGGAAGCTGGAAGGCATTGCCACATGCCTATTCGGTAGGAGCAAATTGCTTGAGCTTTGTTCTTCCCACATCAACCACAGATGTGAAGAAAATGACAAGAGTAGAAATTGCAAGCGCCTTTGCTAAAAAGTGTTGCAAATTCCGTGGCTGTCAGCCAGGAAAATGTACCGTCCCCAGTTGTCACAAGTGCCTAACAGAACAAAGAATCTCGGGCTGCAGGGAAAGATGATAGGGCTGGAAATAAAAAGCTTATGAGAAAGCAGAAAATAAAAATCGAACCAAGGGTAAGTGAGGATGAAAAGGCTTTGAGAGTTTCTGGAAGACCTGAACTGAGTTTGAATGAGTAAATGTGGGGAAATATGTTCTTTGCAGAGCCGCAAGGTAAATTTCCACCCCCATCTCCTGAAGGAATAGAACAGGCTCTCTATTAAAATTCTGATGGCTCTTTGGGAGAAAGAAATGCATTCAGAGACAAATTAAAAAGGATGACCATATAATCTAGTTCGTTCTTCCAGTACAATGAAAAATTAAATATTTGTTATACATTGAAAATACAAAGAACAGGTTCTCCCCTCTTTTAACCTCCTGGTAGGTCTTGTGCAGAGCACCTTAGATGAACGGCTCCCTGGCCCAAGCCGTGCTTGACAACTGGAGATGTAAAGGAAGGCTGGGTGGGGCATGCTGGGACACCTTGAGCAGAGGAGATGGGGCCACCAGAGAAGAGGAGCTTCAGTCACTTTTGCATTTCAGGTCTTCAGTATGTACATCTGAGAAATAAGCCACAAACCTCCATTCTCTACTGATATGTAGGGTTATAGGAATGGACCCACTTCCTCCAGCAAGGCTCTGTTTCCTGAAAGTTCTATAACCTTTATACACAATTCAGTGCATGGGAAAACAATGTACAATGAGTCTATGAGGGCTGCCATTCAAACCACAATGTTCCACCCCTGCCCCCCATAGACTTATAGTCAACTCATGATGCAAAATTCATTCAGTCCAAGTTAAAAGTCTCATCGTTTTTTGACGTTGTTCAGAAGTCCAAAATCTCTTCAGAGATTCAAGACAAACTCTTGAGTGTGATCTTCTATTAAAACATAAATTATTTCCAAATTATAATGATACAGTATAAATTCCATTCTCATTTCAAAAGGGGAAATGGAGGTATAAAAAGGAAAGATTGAACCAAACCAGTACCAAAACCCAACAGGGTAAATCCTGCAGCCCCATGTCCAGTATCTGAGGCCTGTGCTAGAATCATCTGGCCTTCAAAGGCTTAGACCCTGACCTCCAGCTTTGCTGCCTGAAGCATCAGTAGTCTCTGTCTTGGGTCAGCACCTATTGAGCTCACAGCTTTCCTTGGAAGATACCCCATGGCTCTTGCACTTCCAGTCTCTTTTGGGGGGGGTTGAAGTAGGGTCTCACTCTAGTCCAGGCTGGCCTGGAATTCACTATGTAGTCTCAGGCTGGCCTCGAACTCGCAGCAATCCTACCTCTGCCTCCCGAGTGCTGAGATTAAAGGCGTGCACCACCAGGCCCGGCCACTTCCAGTATCTTAAGGTCTCCATTGAAACTTGGTTTTTAACTTCACCACTTCTCACAATGGCCTCTGAAGGACGGACAGAGTCCAACCCTGCCACACATTGCCTGGCCGTGGGAGTGTTCTGAGATCCTGCAACAGGACGCCATTTCCCTTCATTCTTCTGTCTGTCATGCTGCTACAAAACCACTATCAAGTGGAAAATGCTGCCAGATTCTGCTGCCAACTCTGGATGGAGCTTGACCCTTTGGACAAAAGCTGTGGTGGCATCTGTATGCCTTGTTTGCTGAATCTGTGGAAATACTTTCTCTGGTAGTTGTTTTTGAGTGAGAATCCCTTCCATTCCTATGACATTCTTTGTTCAGGCTTTCTCCTTTATTTTCCCTTTTTGCGTGTGTGTGTATGTGTGTGGTGTGTGTATGTGTGTGTGTGTATGTATGTGTATGCATGTGTGTGCGTGTGTGTGTGTGTGTGTGTGTGTGTGTGTGTATGTGCAGATGTATATATCCCATGTGCTCACATGCTGAGGCCAGAGGAGCACTGCAAGGATCTTCTTTTCTTGCTTATCTGGGCACTTCCTTGAGATGGAGTCTCTCACTGAACCCAGAGCTGCTGTTTTCTGTCAGGACTAAGATCACAACATGTGTAGCCATGCCTAGCTATTTAAGTGGGCCACACTTGGCAGAGGCTACAATTCCCCAGGGAGGCTGCCTCTCCCAGAGCCCTTGCAAAGTGGGGGAGAAGGAGGAGGAATGAATTCTGCTGCTTTCTTCCTGACCCCGTATCTCCTGGTTCTTGTCTGATCCCAACAGGAAGCAAAGAGGCAATGTGACTGACCTCAGGGTCAGCCACCCAGAGTGGTGAGAACAGTTCAGCAGAACCGAGGTGAGCTGTGACAGGCTTGAAGGAGGAGAAACACAGCAAGTAAGAGATTAGGGGAGGAAGGGGAACAGTACAAAGACAATGATGATTGAAAAGTTAGAAGGGGGGCTGGAGAGATGGCTTAGCGGTTAAGTGCTTGCCTGTGAAGCCTAAGGACCCCAGTTTGAGGCTCAGTTCCCCAGGTCCCACGTTAGCCAGATGCACAAGGGAGCGCACGCGTCTGGAGTTTGTTTGCAGTGGCTGGAAGCCCTGGCACGCCCATTCTATCTCTCTCCCTCTGTCTTTCTCCCTGTGTCTGTTGCTCTCAAATAAATAAATAAATAAAATTTTTTTTTAAAAAAAAGAAAAGTTAGAAGGGGTTGGGGTGCATTTTGAAATATAGTCAGTGAGGTTAAGATAGATGAAGGGTATTGCAGTCAGGTTCACATTGCTGGCAGAAATCCCCTGACCAACAGCAGCTTATAGGGGGATAAAAGGTTTATTTTGGCTTATAGTCTCGAGGGGAAGCTCCATGATGGCAGGGAAAACGATGCCATAAGCAAAGGGTGGACTTCACTTCCTTGCCAATATCAGGTGGACAACAGGAACAGGAGAGTGTGCCCAACACTGGCAAGGGAAAACTGGCTGTAATGCCCATAAACCCACCCCCAACAATACACTGCCTCCAGAAGGTATTAATTCCCAAATTTCCATCAGCTGGGAACCTAGCATTCAGAACACATAAGCATATATGAGATACCTAAACCAAACCACCACATTCCACCTCCATTAACTGATGACAATCCATAATATAAAATATAATGCATTTAGTTCATCTTTAAAAGTCCCCATAGTTTTGATCACTCCTAATGATGCTCAAACATTCCCATAATCAAAGATCTTTTGACTGAGCCATAATGCCAGAAAAACACCCTCAAAAATCCATAATGGCACAGAATAAACAAACATTCACATTGCAAAAATTGGCATTGGGCATAGCAAAGAAATATTCAAGCAATACAAGATTTAAACAGGGCAAACATCAAAGTCTGTAGCTCCAAGTCCTACAACTCTAGTCAGTGACAAATCTCCAAGTCCCATAATTCTAACCAGCAATAAGTGTCTGGAGTTCCAATTCTGCCCCTCCAGCTAGGCCACTTACAGGCGTGGAAAACTTCATCTGGGGCTGGCAGGTCTCTTTATCAGCCATCTCATGGTCCTGGCATCTCCACTGGGTCTCCACTGCAACACACAGTTCGTTCTCATGGCTCCATCGGGTCTCTATGCAGGCATCCAGCAAACCAGCTTTACACTGCCCATGGCTGTTTCCAAAACACAAAACCATGTTGCAAATTCAATGACCCTCTGTTTCCTGCATTTCTTATGCTCCATAATACCAGGTGGGTGTCAATTTGTTAATCCAGGGGGAATAAAGCAGACTTTGAAGAACAGGACACTCCTTGAGCACTCAGGCCCCTTAATAAGGGTCTATATTCTTTCTTTTGCCCCAATCTCAAAGGTTTTAATGTCTCATACAATTGCAGCTGAATGGGCATAAATTTCAGTCCAAAGATTTAATTTCTGTGTCATATTGCTCTGCTCACACCTGTCCATTTCTACACAATGCAACCCTGTGCAAATTCTCAGTACATGGGTATAACAGCAAGCATCTTAAACAAACTGCTTCTAGCCCAGTCCAAGCAAAGCTCTTTCTCACTCTCATAAGCCAAACCTCATAGCCTATAGTTCTTACTGCATTCAGGTCTTTCAACTCTGACCAGAGTAGTCCATCAAGCTGTACTTACAGCACTGCAAGGCATCTCTTAGGCCAAGGTTTCAAATCCTTCCACATTCCTCTTGCAAATCAGCTCCAAAAGGCCAAAGCCACATAGTCAGGTGTCTAGCAGCAATCCTACTTCTCAGTACTATTTTACTGATGCAGTCAGGTTTGCATTGCTGGTGGAAATCACCTGATCAAGAGCAGCTTTTTGGAAAAAATAGTTTATTTTGGCTTACTGACTCTAGCAGAATCTCCATAGTGGTAGGGGAAAATGATGGCATGAGCGGAGGGTGAACATCACTTCCTCATCAACATCAGGTAGACAATAGGAGCAGGAGAGTGTGCCCAACACTGGCAAGGGGAAACTGGTATAACACCCATAAGCCTGCTTCCAACAATACACTGCCTCCAGGATGTGTTAATTCCTAATTCTCCATCAGTTGGGAACCTAGCATTCAGAATACCTAAGTTTATGGAGGACATTTGAATGAAACCACCACAGAGGGTTGGAGAGATGGCTTAGTGGTTAAGGTGCTTTTGGGTTCATTTCCCCAGAACCCATATCAGCTAGATGCATATGCTGATGCATGTGTCTGGAGTTTGTTTGCAGTGACTAGAGGCTCTGGCACACCCATTTTCTCTCCTCTCTAATAAATAAATAAAAATAAAGATTACTATTATTGTTTTTAAGGAAGCTAGATGGAGCCCAGTGTAGGAAAATCTTACCTATCAAGCTGAATGAAGTAAGGACTTGCACTTGATTGTTATGACATTGACACGATGCTTATTGGGCACAGAGTTCTATGATGAGCTCTGTGTCTGAAACACTAGTTGTACTGGCAACGGAGTAGAACTGCAGCAGGAGAAGGTCAAGCCAGAGAGTCACTGTAGTAGTTTAGGGCACAAGAAGGAAAGTCTCACTGAGGGCAGAGAACAAGAGAAGAAAGGAACATTTGGGACATTTAAAAAATTAGAAAGAGGAAGGGGTCAAAATGCCTGAGGCTTAATTAATAATAATTAGTCTTATTGATAATGGCAGCTAGCAGATAGTGAATACCTGCTATTTAACACTAGATTAGAGACCTCATTAATCTACAGGGCAACTCAGTGAGTCGGGTCATATTATCGTAGTTTTAATTACAGGCAATAAAAATGTTTGGGTGGATGGTAGTTCTGCAAATGGAAGCCTAATGTTGGAAGCTTCCAGTGATACTCCCTATGAGCTATAAACAGGAAGCTACTAGAGAGCCAAGGACGGAGCCAAGAAGACAGCCCCCCCCCCCCTCACCGCGATTGGCAGGCTAGGGGAGTACCACCTGGTCAATGTGAAAGTTTTAGTTATAAAGACAGAGCTCAGTTATGGTGAGAGCACATCAACATTTCAGGAGATGTTCAAAGACCCTCCACGTTTGGTTGGATATATGATTGGCCCCTCTAAGGATAGCCTTAGAACTGTGAACTTGGGTCTCATTACCACTTTGATCTTCTAGTTGGCTCAAGCATAATTCACTACCTTTATAAGAATAACTGTTGGAGCTGGAGGGATGGCTTAGTAGTTAAGACGTTTGCCTGCAAAGCCAAAGGACCCTGGTTCAGTTCTCCAGGACCCATGCAAGCCAGATGCACAAAGGGGTACATGCATCAGGAGTTTGTTTGCAGGTGGCTGGATGCTCTGGTGCACCCATTCTGTTTCTCTCTCTCAAATAAACAAACAAATAAATAAATAAAATGTTTGTTTTTTTTTTACAATGTATTTTTTCAAAAGCATAGTTGTGGTGCCAAACCAGACGCTAATCTCTAGGAGTGTGAAACAGCTCATGGCGCAGGGAAAGAGCAGCTCACCTTCAGTGAGTGAGGTGCATCTGGTTCATCCCAGGCTTGGCCAGGGCTTTGGCACGGGACTCTCATATTTCATTCCATGTCCACTTGAAAATTAGGTGCTTTTTTTTGAATTTCTGAACAATTTTTTCCCTTTCATAAAATTATTCCAGAAAAGATTTCAAAGTGCTCAAATTATAAGGAATAGATTTTGAAAGGGTTAGTTTTGCATAAAATCACACATAGAGGCTTATCAAATGTAAAGATTTCTTCTACTAAATAGATCCTAAGTTAGTGTTTGTTAATGGCCTGACATAGATGTGTTATGCATTTTTCATTTGGGGACCCTAATTGAAAACACTTTACATGTGGAATTGGAATTATTTAAGGAACTAGAAACCACTGATCTAGCTGATGCTTTCCATTACTTTGGGAACATTTCTTTTATCCTTTGGTTACTGGCAGGTCTATTATGGCTTACAGACAACAAGGGGAGGTTTTATGTTTTGTGCTTTACTCCAACAAAAATAGTTCTCAAATATTTGGCCTCAGATAATTGTTAGTCCCACTGTGGATGCATTGCACATTTTTCCGAGACCAAGCCTCTTTCAACCACAGGACAGCATGCAGCACTGGGAGTGTTCCTTTAGGACCAGCACTGTCTTTTGGTGGGTTGTTAATATAGACTCTATATGGTTGTATTGTATATTATATCTCTTATTAACTCTAGTGCCATCACTAATGTTTTAATATATAACTGTATGTGCCTCAAGGGAGCAGTTTATGTGTTTTACTGCCAAGAAGCACAAAAAAATTCTTCCTGCTGTTTCCCTCTATTATGAATTAATATCCACTACCAGGGGACCACTTATGATATAAAATTGTCATCCTGTGAGTGGTATGGATGAAATTACCATGGAGAAAAGCTGAGCAGTAACCAGAGAGCGAATGAGACAGCACCTATTCTGCTATAAGAGGGAGCCCTGGTATCTTACATTAACTTATGGCAAATAACTGACACTGCTAATTGCTAAATTTAATAATCTGTATTATCTTTTCAGTGGCAGACTTTTCTTAGCACAGGAACATCATGTATACTGAGACAGAGTATTCTGATAACACAGAATCATTTTTGCAAGCTCCAGAGTATTCTGCAAGAAAAAGAGTTTTGGGGATGGAGCCTGCTATGTGACACTGTTGACTGCACTGCTTTTCATTTCAGCAGTGAATGAGTTAAAGAGGAGCGAGATTCCAGAATGACAGCCCTGTGGGCTGTGCAGTGGTTGCCTGGCAACTGTACCTGTAGAAACTAAATATTGGACTTGTATCTGTATAAATCCCCTCTTGTCAAGGTTTATAGATATTTAATATGTTAAGCTTGGAAAATACGTACAAGCAAAATAAGTTTGCTCATTTGGTGATCCTTTGAAACTGTATAAGATCACTGGATGTTAGCAAATAAGGGTTTGGAGAATAAGCGGTAGGCAATGTTATGAAAAGGTCTTTTGAATGTATTTGAGCATCTCTTAAGTGAGTGTCCGCACATCCTTCTTTTATCTCATCCAAGGACACATCTCTTCACTTAAAGAACATTTATTCTTTATTTTTAATGGGATAGCTTCTGTGGTAGATGTGGGCTAAGATAGTAATATAAGATCAGCAGAGTCACTGGTCTTTCCGTGTGGAATGGAGACTGACATCAATGCAGAGTACACCCAGAGAGAAACGTCTTCCCATGTGGCACTCGGGACACACACTCTCCAGCATCAATTATTTTTCTGCTCTCTTGCAGGGTTGAAAGAAAGCTGTGGCTTATGTCAATGCCCAGCCCACTACAAAAGCACCAATCTGAGCTTCCCTGCTTCCATCTCCAGAAATTAAGTCATCTGAAGTGTTCCATAGGGGTAGGTCCCAGCTTGCTTGTGGGATCTGGAGAATGTGGGGGAGAACAAGGAAATGGCAACACATCAAGAAGAGAGAGCCCATTGTCCACCACGAGACGTGTCACTTTCCCCTCATCAGCCCCGGTCCAGAAGCCATCACAGAGGAAGCTGTGACACGAATACCTGAAAACCAGTGTCAGGGAAAAGCGACAGACACTGTGGTCACTCAAGCCTCACCGAAACAGAGATACAGGGTCTGCAGAGGAAGTAGCACTAATCACATCCCTACCTCGCCCACCAGGTCTCAGGGAACCTTTTGGAAGACTGTGAGAGCCTGGGGTGGGAGGGAGTAGCCTGAGGCACCGGGTTTCTCCTGCTCCTGTAGAGCCTGACTGAGGCCTCTTGGCTCCCACAGTGAAGACCCACTGAAGAGCACCCTCCACAGAATTGGGGTGGGGAGAGGGTCTAAGAATACAACCATTTTATTTTAAAAAGCAATGCATAACAACAACAACAGCAATAATAATCAAAGAGCTTCATAGTAGCCCCTCAGTCCCCGTGCCTGCTTCATAGGCCTCAGCTCTTGCTTTTAGAGCTTTTGCTCGTTTTGGCCTCATTCTAACTTGCCTTCACTCCATCATTAATGTTCCCTCTAATTGCACATTAGGGTTACCTGGAAAAACTGAGGGAAAAGGATTTGTGTACATGAAGGGAAAGCTCTACTTAAACATCACAGAACACCTCAAATTTCTGGAAGTGGACTTTGCCTCAAGGTAAGAAGTACGAAGTTCTGCTGTCAATGTGTCTGATAAATGTCTGTAGAGCTATTGGTAGGAAGGATCACTATTTCATTATTCCAGGCTGTTCCACATGGAGACATCCCACTGCTTACAGCTGGTACCCTAGTAGTGCAAAGGTTCTTGTTCAGTGCTGGAAAGATGAGTTAGTAGTTAAAGTGCTTGCCTGCAGAGCCTAAGGACCCATGTTCGGTTCTACAGATCCCATATAAGCCAGACACACGAGGGGACACAAGTGTACAATGTTGCACATGTGTACAAGGTGACACATGTGTCTCAAGTTCAATTACAGTGGCTGGAGGTCTGGCATGCCAAGTCTCTCTCTCTTTCTCTCTCTCTCTCATACAAAATTACAAAAAAAAAAATCTTGTTCAATAGATTTCATATAAATTATAAGACCTCTTAGTGGCCACCAAAACACTTAGGCTCTTTATAGTCCCAGTATAGCATTGAGGGAACAGAAATGAACCAAAATGTCCCCTCTGCCCTACTTCTGTTACTAGCTAAGATATCACAGTGTTCTTTGCCACATTTCGTCATGAAAGGGTGCATGTATTCATGCGTCGCTGACCCCAGCGGCCATTCAGGAAGCTGGATCAGCGCATCAGAGAAGAAGGATTCTTTACAGGAATGAGTTTTTGTAATTGTTGGCGATGCTGGGGAAGTGCGAATGTAGGAAGGAGAAACGGGGTAACAGTGCAAAGTGCTCGCCAGCTTCTGTGTAATATGGCAGAGTCTTCAGGGAAACAAGGGACACCTGGGGTCTGCGCCTGGGCAGGGATGTCCAGGGCAGCAGGAAAGAGCTCTTACCTGCGGTAGTGACTGCTTTCAAGCAAGCAGTTGGGGGACGCGTGGGCTGCTGTGGTCAGTCAGGAGTGCTGGGGAGAGCAGGAGGGAAACTGGGGCTTTAAGGATGAGCTGGTGCCGGCTAGCACCTCTGAGGAGGTCCCGTGTTCAGTGCCAAGCCCCTGTGAGGAATGGTGACTCCTGCTTTGCCACTTCTTAGCTGGAACAGTCTAAGAAAAGGGTTCTGAAAAATGTAATTCTGATCAGTCAGGTCTTTGACACTGAGATCACCAGTTTCAGCTCACACCACACCACCCTTTGCAGGCCTCGTCCTTGGAAGAACCATCAGAAGGGTGCTCCCCAGAGCAGGAGCTCTGTCCTGGTCATCTCAGAACCTGCCTCAGGTGATTGCAGAGCAGGAGAAAGGAAAGTCAGGGCCAGGTGCCATTAAAACTTTATAATTACTGGGGGCTGGAGAGATGGCTTAGCAGTTAAGGCACTTGCCTGCAAAGCCAAAGGACCCAGGTTCCATTTCCCAGTAGCCATGTAAAGCCAGATGCACAAGGTGGCACACGTCTGGAGTTTTGGTGCATGTGTGTGGCTCTGGCATGCCATTTGTGCCCCTCTCTCAAATACATGAATAAATAAATAAAACATTAAATAAATAAAACCTTTACAACTGCTGCTTCAGTCTTAAAGCCATATATACAAAGTGACAACGTCTGGAGTTTGTTTGCAGTGGGTAGAGGTCCTGGTGTGCATGCGCACACACACACAGTCTCTCTCTCTTTCTTTCTCTATTTTAAAAACTTTACAATTACTGCTTTGGTCCTCCATATAACTTAAAAATCATATAGATTTTTACATTCTGTGATTTCTCACCAGTTTTACTTTTCTTTGTCATAAGAGTTGGACCATTTCTACAGATGGTTAGCAAATTGGCTCTGCTTTATGTATCTGAACACCTACTTTCAAATGGCATAATTCAATTTGCTTTGTACTTTAACACACAGACTACTGCTTTCAAACTAAAGGCTGTGGCTAAGGTAAAGTCACTGAGAAGCACTGTCACGGTGCCCAGGGGCAGTTTCTATGCTGTGGTGGGAGGGAGAGGTGGGGAGCTGGAGTCAAATCGACCCAAAATGAGGAAACCCTAGGAAGGCTGCAATGGTAGCTTACCCCAATTTAGCAACAGAGATCAGAATCAGAGTTGGGGTGAATTAATAAAAATATTCAAGAAATTTTAAGCCCAGGTCCTTTGTGAGAAACTCTCTGCCCCCACAACACACACACCTCATTTCTTCCTGTAAGGCTGTGATGTAACCATCAAGCTTGGGTTCCTCACTGTGAATGGTGGACTGTGGTAAGATTCCTCTGCTAGAACAAAACAAGGTAATGCTGATGAAATCACTGGGAAAACTGAAACACCCACTGGGCGTGGTGGTGCACATCTTTTAGTCCCAGCACCCTAGAGGCAGAGGTAGGAGGGTCACCGTGAGTTCGAGGCCACCCTGAGACTACATAGTGAATTCCAGGTCATCCTGAGCTATAGCGAGACCCTACCTTGAAAAACCAAAAAACAAAACAAAACAAAACCATCAAACAAAGATCAGTGTTTTAATATTAGTTGCAACTAGAAATACTGTATGATGAAATCAGAGATAAGAAAATATTATTAACTGGATAGAAGAAGCCTCAACCAAAACGTGGTGCCCATCAATAATTAGATGGTCCTATTGGCATCACATTTCCAAACCGTGACATTGTCGAAGGATCTTGGTGCTTTAGCCAAACTGCAAAAAACAGTTGTACAAAATCCAGAGGGCTTAAATTTTTAGCCAGCAGCAGCACTTCCACGGTGAGTCGCTAATCAGGTGTGCTTCTTTTTCCCTTCTGGTTATCAGGCCACCCTTGGCCCCGCCTCCCAGACTTGGTTTTTTCAGCTCAAAAAAATGGATGACTTTTGACTTTCTGGGCAGCTCTAAGATCAATCAGGGTACGAGGCTCTGGTAATAGCAAGTGGATGAGACCGTACTGTACAGTGCAGATGACAGTGGTGACAGCCCCAAGGCTGACAAACACCCGCCCTCACCTCAGCACACTGCTCTGTAACAAATGGCTCCTTTACTAATAGAGATAAGCTGTGCTGGAGAATGTTCTGGCAGCAATGCTCTTCCCCCGCCGCCCTTAAGATTTTGTGATGTGTGCTGGTTGGAGGAGGGGCGGGGGAGCAGAGCCCCTCAACATTTGCTCCTTTCTGTCAGAAGGCGTCATCCAGAGGTTTCATTATTAGGGAAGGCAGACCTCAAGCCATCGGTTTGACCACAGAGGCCAGAGGTGTTTGTGTTCCTTTCAAGAGATTGAGTCCAGAGTTGAAGTCTGGCGTTTTGCTGGTGACTGTTAAAGAGGAGGGATTTGGCTTCTGGCAGAACATAAAGCTGGGCTGACAACAAAGCTTCCCTTTCAAGCTATCCAAATGAACACATTTCTAATCTGAAATTCAAATACTTGACAACAGAGAGCCTGTGAGCCGGGCTTTGAACAGGAAATTGCTTCATGGTTTTAGCATAATGAATTAGGCAGTTAGACTAAATCCATTTAGCAGGAGAAGAATGCTTTCACATGCTTTGTGAAAGAAAAGGGTGGGGGAGGAGGGTTCTTAATTTCCCAAATTTCTCAAGACTTACAGGCACAAGTGCTCCATCTAAATTTTATCTGCTGTGCTCTCTGATTGGTGTGTAAAAAGCCGGCATTCAGGAATCATCTTTGTTAGGTGAGGTGTCTTGTAAGGTTGGGGAAACAATGTGATGAATATCCATTAGGAAGGTCCCATCCTGTCTCATTCCTGCGCTGTCCCTGACTGGTGAGTGCACTGAATTCTAAAACCCCATTTTACACGCATCCCTGTTAACTCCCACGGGCCCAGTCTTGCCCAGTTCCTAGAGAACAGGAAGGAGGTGCACAGGACAGAGGCTCCCTCCCTCACCTTGCTCCCCACGTCCTGACGCAGACGCAGGCTATGCCACTGGGCTTGTGAAGACAGACAGAGGTGGGCAGGGTGTTGGGGGAGGCAGCAAGGGTCACCAGCTTCAGCGGGTCCTTGTAACAAGTGTGACCTTCACAGACATTCCCCTGGAAGGAAAGAGAGAGAGAGAGAGAACTAGAAAGAAATGAAAAAATAAAACTGAAAAGAATGAAAAAAGTAAATAATGGTAACAATAGTGCCAGTAAGACAAAAGCAGTGGGTGAAAGGAGGGTTCTACTCTGCCTTTATGAAGACAGGGTGCCCTGGGCCAGCCACGGTAGCATTTCCTCTAAGCTTCTCAGTGTGACCCTGCTGGGTGGAGCACCTCCTCTGAGCTTAAAGAGCTCTTCCCGTGGACATGTGCATAACGACCCTTGTTTTCATGGCTCGCTGGGCAATGTACCCAAACTGTTCCCTGCTCCACACCTCTATGCAAACGAGAGGAAAGTGAATATGGCTTTCTTTCCATCACTGCTTTCAACCTTCTGGTCAAGAGAACAGTAAGGTTCTTTCAGCTGGCCTGGAGAGGGAGCCGGGAAGGAGGACAGATGACATTACAGGGGTGTTGTCAACCCCATCGCTGTGCCGAGCACTCGCGGCGCGCTCAGAGTTACAAACAAACAGCACAGCGCACCATTCTCCTAGTACCAGAGAGTGCCCTTTGCCGTGGGGGTGGGAGTCTGTGGCATGTCTGTGGACTGATTATAGGGTCACCTACCTGAATGGACACCTAACAAAGTAAGCTTTGAAATGGCAGCGTTGAAATGAGTCAGCGCAGTTCTGTGATGGAATATGACTGACCATCCCAGGCACTAAATATGAATGTTTAAAGGACGCTGTATCTTGTAACTTGTGAGATACCAACCAGAACTAGTCAAAAGATATCAATCAGAAATAGTAAAAAACCATTTGGAATATATAGCAACCCAAGGAGTATGTGCCAGATAGAAAGGAGACTTGATGGTCAAGTTATCCAGGCAAAAGGGAGTAGAATCTGAAGTTTAAGCCTATTTCCGGACAGTGGGCTTTCCTTCAGTAGAGAGTTTCAGAGTCTAGAAAGAGGAGATGTCAGCAGAGGGTCCTGCACAGGAGTAGGCCCTGAGACTCAAGCTGTCCTGTTGACTGAAGCCAGCAATCCCTTTGACTAAAGCACGCTCTTGAATTCTGTGACACGGAAGTGTAGAGAGAGGTAAGTGAGCCTGGGTGAGTAAAGTCACGTGACATTCATGTTGAATTAGAAAGGATTCATCTCTGTGCTGTAGGTCCAGATGCTTGAAATATCTTTGCAGACCCCCAAAACCCTTTGCAGATTTGGTTCAAAGAGTCAGGATCCCCGAGAGATGACCATGGTGCACATGGGGGTGTTAGCAGCACTGGGGAGAATGGCATTTGCTACCCGAGTTCTTCTCAGGGCAAAGGGGAGTGATGAGGTATGACTAGACCTTGGGACATTAGAAAAAATATTTTCTCAGCCCAATAATTCTTTCAGACTTAGTGTTTTAACCTTAAAAATATATGAATAAATGGGTCGTGCACTGTGGGGTTAGTCCCCAGTTATTGGTATGCTAAATGTCTCTGCAAATCATGACCCAACATGTGACTCTGACATTCTTTCCACCCCCTCTTCCACAAAATTTCCCTGAGCCATGTTGGGTTCATTTTTGGTCTGCTTCAGTGCTGAGGTGTTGGGGGCATCTGAGGCTCTGGCTCTCTGATTTGGTAGGAGTTGATTTTTCTCTGTGTTGGTCTCCTTCCCCTTTGTGCTGGTATCCGGTTCACAGGAAAACATCACCCTTGCTTGTTTCACCAATTGTCCTTAGTTTCAGTTGGGCCCCTTTTGAGGTATGCTGGGGTAGCTCTTTCCATAGGATCTGCATCTATCTGAAAAAGAGAAGCAGATTCTCCAACGGAGAGTAAGTTAGCATCAAGAAAATTGAAACAACACTTACTTTTTTGATAGACAGATTGATAGGTGTAGGCCCTCTTGTTCCCCATGATTGATGATAGCTTAATATTGTAGAGTGGGCTTGTGTTTGGGTATGGTTCTGACTTGTTTCCCAGCTCCAGCTATGGGTCTAGTACCACTGAGTGGATCAGTTAGCCAAATCAAGAGTAGTTGGTTCCTCACCATGGCTGTGTGCCACTATTGCACTTGTGTGGGCATCACGTCAGGTTATTTGTTGCTAATTAGATTAGACAATGAGTTGCTTGGACAGATATTGGTCGTTTCCCCCAGTCGCCCATGTAGAGCCTTCTGGCACTAGACACGCTGACTGTCTGGGGACTGACTCTCTCCTGGCTTCCAGCCATGCCGTTCGATTTTGCGTATCAGCTGCATATGGAGTCTTCAGCAATAGGGTCTTACCACTGGACGACCCATTTACATCAACAAGGAGGGTCTAATGGGAGGGGGTAGATCATAGATGAGCCTAAACAGTGGTACCAAACTGCCTGTATTTGATGAAAAGAAAACTAATAAATCAAATTAAAAAAAATACATGAATAATTATTTTTAATTCCAGTGAGTATTGTTGTTGGTCTTAAAATCAATTTCCCTGCCAGCTAGCTGTCATGGAGCTGAAAGACACTATGTTGAGCTGCTATGGGAGAAATGTCGTCAACAGTGCGAACAAACAGTGGATCCCACAAGCTACAAAAATCGGCCTGTCAGGCAAGATCTACCAGAGTGACAGATAAGTTATGAGGGTCATCACCTGCTCTCTGGTTGGATGTGTGACCTCAGTAGAAGGGAACTTTGGCCTGGAACTGAGCACCAAATCAAAAGCCTGTGTCTTTGAAGGTCGTAGACCTTAGAGGGAAGCTCCCACTATTCTTTGCTAAATGGAGAGGTTCATCAAAAGCCTTCTAAATATATACATTTATCTCCTTTACTCAGTGCTGCTCTCACTCTTGATTAGAGAACCCGCTTTTTAAAGAGGGTGGCAAGTACTAGGGAGACCCACGATTCATCAAAATGACAGGAAGAGCAAGCCCAGTGCTTAGTACTGGTTAATTTGTCTCCATCTCCCGGGCGGGGTGCAGGGAGTTTTAGAGGCAGTGGCGGGTTACGTAGGAGTGCCGCTCTCCTGGCTAGCCTGAGAACCTGCTCTACAGAGACGGCTGTACACACTGGGGAGACTCAAAGTCATCAAAGCAGAACGTGAGTCTATAGCTCATCATTAAAGAGACTTTGAACACACCTCAGGTCTCGGGGAAGCTTGCAGGCGTTGGGCGGAAAGACTAGAACTGCCTCAGACAGGGAGGCATGCTGTGAGGCACTGCCTTCGCCGCCCAAGCCAACTGCTGCATCCAAGGCCCACGGGGATTGCTGATCGAGCACTGAGGAGGCCTTCAGTGGAACTGGGCAAGGGAGCCAAAGAGAACAGACAACTGGATGAAGTCCAACCAATTGACAGTATGTTCATATACTAGAGTTCCCAATGAAAATATTCAAAACGGTTCTAAAATGGCCCTCTCAGGGCCCTGTGGGACTTAGGGAGAGATGGCTCCTTACTGTGTAGTTTGAAGATGCCTGGGCCCCTGCCAGAGACAGAGTGACTACAAAACAAGTTGCTAAAGGTATATAGTCAATTTGATATAGGAATGATAGGTCCCTGTGGTGGCTTGATTCAGGTGTTTCCCCATAAACTTTAGGTGTCCTGAATGCCATGTTCCCAGCTAATGGCAATTAATGCCTCCTGGAGGCGGAGAATTGTTGGGGAAGGGCTTATGGGTGTTACAACCAGCTTCCTCTTACCAGTGTTTGGCACACTCTCCTGCTGCTATTGTCCACCTGATGATGGCCAGGAGGTGATGTCCACCCTCCACTCATGCCAATGGAGCTTTCCCTTGAGTCCATGAGCCAAATAAACCCCCCTTTCTCCCACAAGTTGCTCTTGGTTGGGTGTTTCTGCCAGCATTGTGAACCTGACTGCAACAGTCCCCTTCTTTTGGCTTTTTCAGGTAAGGGATTTACTGAAATAGCAAACACAAGAGGGTCATTCTAATCCTTGTCCCTATCCAATTATTAGGGAGTTAGCATCTTTTGCAATGATTTTTTTAACTTTCTGGCACATAAAATATAGTCAACAGTAAATACAAATTTATTACAAATGCAAATATATCCATCATGTAAGTAATCTGTCCTTTACTATTTTGGAAGCAGGAGATTTTAACTAAATATCCACACAAGCAAAGGTCAAACCTTGAGAGAAAACCAAGGAGAATCTGTGGTGTTGAGTATCCAGCATGAGGTCCCGTAGCAGGAGAATTCAGAGACCTGGGGCTGAGGGGCAAACACTCACCTGGCCAGCTGACTGAACCAATCTATAACCTTTCAACAATAAAAAAAAAAAATTAAGAAATTAGACATCATTCTTTTTGCCTTATTTTAATGACTTAAATGAAACATTAAATTGATTAAATGAAACTAATGACTTACTGAAAGGAGCTAATGTTTAGGGTTGACATTTGATGGCAGTCACAAGTCATTTCTTGTTTTTTTCTTTTAAACCTTTATATTTTTATTTGGCATACAGAGATTTAAGTTTAATTCTCATTTCTTCTTTTCTTTAATTACTATCTTTAGTTTTGAAACAAGTAGGACACCTGTTCTTATTCTTAGCTGTAACATTGAGTCCACTATATAGTCAGAATATAACAGCATTCCCCAATTTCATTATTTTATTGATTAAGTTATTTTTGAGATTTAGAAATCTCAAAACAAGCATATCTGTGGAATTATAGTTTGCTTGGCTTATGTTTTTCTAAATATATTAAAGTGAATAAATCAATCACTATGAAAATATAAGATGGAAAAATTTGGCCATCTGTGTACTTCTGGGGAACTCTGGTAACACACATAAGGCAGACACCAGACTGCACTAAGCCTTTGCAGCAAGTAAGACGTTCACCCTAAGGACAAGTGGACGGGACTGCCTGTGTTCTGCAGGCAGCGGCCTCTTCTGTGAATAAACGTGGGCACCCAGTTCCAAGGCTGGGTACTTCTTTTTTTTTTTAATTTTTATTTATTTATTTGAGAGTGACAGACACAGAGAGAAAGACAGAGAGAGAATGGGCATGCCAGGGCTTCCAGCCTCTGCAAACGAACTCCAGATGCGTGCGCCCCCTTGTGCATCTGGCTAATGTGGGACCTGGGGAACCGAGCCTCGAACCGGGGCCCTTAGGCTTCACAGGCAAGTGCTTAACCGCTAAGCCATCTCTCCAGCCCAAGGCTGGGTACTTCTAAACGAACACGCCAGAGCAAATGCAACGGGGACTTTCTCTGGGCTTTGCCAGCAGCCCACCTCAAAAGGAAGGTGCGTGACTGGATCGTGGGTACTGGGAACTGCTGCCTGAGCGCTGGGCCAGCACATCTCCTGACAGCTGGGCATGCTTCATAACAGGAGAGACACAACTGCCTTTGAGGATAAGGGAGAGAGCCTGCCAGCTTCCAAGAGAGCCTGCTCTTCCAGCCTTCTTTGCATTTGTGAGTAACTCTATTATTTCCACCGGGGTTCAAAGAACCAGACCCCAAGGTGTGGCAATTTGATGAGTGGAACACTTTGACCTGAAGGGAGAGTGTTTTCTGTCTCCTCACCATCTTTCTCATGCACTCTTTCCTGCTCCAAGGAAGGTCATAGACATGCAATTTCTTCTTCCTCAAAGTGGGCCACATAAATTATAATGCTTCTCCTCAACAGCCAACCATGAAACTTAGAAATGCCACTCTAATCTTTGCTTGCCTTTTAATGTATGAGCTGGCCATAATGAAATTATGCAGCCCCACCCCAAGACCACTCTACCAAAAGACATGTGCCCCGTACCAGGGACAGTGAATTCACAAGAGGCCAGTGGAACCAATAGACAGAGCTTTCTGGGTTTCCCTTCTCTGCATATTACCTTTAGGACATAGTCACGTGGCTAGTCACATTTATACATAGCCACCCATGCTTCATTGAATGTATGCATACAAATAGCTCATACAAAAAGGCTCCTGTGTCACATAAAACTGATTAATCCAGGTGTGGTGGCACAAGCCTTTAATGCCAGTACTTGGGAAGCTGAAGTAGGAGGATTGCTATGAATTGAAGGCCAGCCTAAGACTGCATAGTGAATTCTAGGTTAGCCTGGGCTAGAGTGAAACCTTATCTCAGAAAAATAGACAAATAAATCTTTGGAGCTGATGGCTCAGTGGCTAAGGTGCTTGCCTTCAAGCCTCATGACCAGAGTTTGATTCCCCAGGCCCCACAAAACCAGTGCACAAAGTGCTGCATACATCTGGAGTTTGTTTACAGCGTGAAGGCTCTGGCATGCCCATTCTCTACCTCTCCATCTGTCTGCCTTCTTTCTCTCTCTCTCTGTTTTTAAATAAATAAAACTTTGCTTAAATAAATCTGTTATGCTTCTTTCCTGCTAGTCTGTTTAACTTTTGTAAAGAGGCCTCGGCTGTGTCTTTATGATGGGTAAGAAAAAGGTATCACACCTTTCCTCCTTTACACCATAGAATAAGGACTATTGACTTAAAAGAATGCATGCCTCTTGTCCTCTGTGGACTCGCTTGTTTTAAGGGCTGGCATGTGAGTCCTATCTTTACATCTGACATTCCCAAATGTAATGAAAGGGGTGGATACTTTCCCTGGAGAATACAAAGATCTTTGAGTTTCCAGATAAAGCCTGGGAAGGGCTTGTGGCCAGGAGACGTCTATGACCAGCAAGGCCAGACACTACCTTCGTGCTGCCTGGGTTGTGGAGCGCAGGGATTTAGACATCCTGGAGGCCTTTGGAAACAGCTGCTTGGGACCAGCCCTAGTTTTAGCCACATTCCCCTTGGAGTATGAGCACTTCTTGGGAAAATAGAAAGCACATGACACCTTGGGCCAAGGACTAGGTCGTGCTATTGTAGTTTATTCATTTTCAGCAAATCACCAATTAGACCATAGTTACAAGGCTACATGGCCAGAGTATGATCTGAGGGGTTAATGTAGAAACCCAACACACTGTTTTACTGACATGAGTATCTATGACAATCGCGACATTTAGTCCATGCTGTATCTTGCGTGGATCACTGCTCTGAGCAGTTCATTTAATTCTCCTTATCAGTTCCTTTCTGTAGCATTCCCACTTCACAGGTGAAGAAGTTAAGCCACAGAGTGACTAATTCAAGGTCAGGTGTCCAGTGTAAATCTGGGAAGTCTGGCTTTACAGGGTGCCAACGATTGCTATATTTTTCTGCTCTGCTTAGGAAGTGTGGAATGGATGTGGGGGAAGGCTCAATGGAGGCTCTAAAACCAGTGTCTGATTTTGCTCCTTCAGAACCTGGTGGCTCTGATGCACTTACCTGTGGTGGAAAGAGTAGAGTCCCCCAGTTATAACTTAATGGATGGAAATCTCACCTCGGAATTGCCTTTGGAGTGTTTAGGGAAAATGTTACTAAGTTTCTCTAAATATAATTAGCACTATGTAGACAAATGTCTTAAGTGATATTTGACTTTGAAACATTAGTGATGAATCAGAAAATTCAGGATCAAATTTGTTTTTGTTTGTTATTTTAAGTGCACAGGCAGGATCCAAATCACTTTATTCTTTATTTCCCTTGCATGTCTCCTTATGGAAATCTATTCAGCATGCTCAAGCCCCCTGATATGGAATATGGGAACATAGAACCTTTCTTTTATATTACTACTGGATTCAAGCTATTTTCAATTTCCAAGTTGCTATCATATTGGACCTTCAATTGAAACTCTGGGTAAATATTTAGATAATAAAATATTAAAAGCATATGATCTGGAATCAGGTACCTGTAGGTAGAAAACTACCTGCAGGCTGTGTGGCCTGAGGCAAATTATTGTGTGTACAATTAATTCTCTTTGTAACAGGGCTCACGCGAACACACCTGACAATCACGAGGTGACCCATGTAATGAGCTCTTCATGTGGTGCTTGATGTCTGGTCAGTGTTCAATAAATATTAATGGAAATGAATGAATAAGTGCATGATGTGCAAATTCAATTTATATTATAATAAAAACAAATTTAATCCATAAAGTATATATTAGAGGAAGTTCCAACTCCATCTCTTCCTCAGAATGAAACTCCCCACATGTTAATATTCATACATTACTTATGTAATTGATAGCTGCCCTGTGTATATTTTCCTTGACAAACTATGTACAATATACTGCTTTACCAGCTCCCCATCCCACTGAATGCAGAAGCAGACCATGTGAGTCTGCTCCCTGAACAGTAAACACGTGTGTGGCTTGGGCATGGCCATTCAGCATGGCAACATTATTATTATTTTTCTTAGCAGTTTCACTATTGCAGTCATCTAATAACTTGGAAGCAGATTAGTCCATTAAAAGGTGTACTCCTAGTGTTTAGTAATTGGCAGTAAAGTCTAATCAGATAGCAACTGCTTCTGAAGAGCTTTCAAGAAATACTATAGATAATTAAAACATAAAGGTTATACACAAGTAGCAAATCAATAGAGACAGTAAACATGGTTTATCAACGGTCCTGAGAACATTTTTTCAATTTTAAAATGTAAATGGACTTGGGATAGAGCACATGCAAGGATGATAGATAGGATCCTGGTAACAGTTTAATTAACTCCAGTTTCCTGCATGTTAAAGGTTGCCTCAGCCCACTGGCTCATGTAACAAACCCTCTTAGGATTTCGTTAGCCGCTGCTGGTACAAAGCCTGGCAGCCTTCCTTTCTTACCGGGTCAGGCTTGCCCTGCGCCTCTGGAGACCTTGTCAAAGCACAGCCCGAAGTTTTCCCTATAAATGTATCGATACCTTCAATTTCAGCTCAAATGGTTTGACTTTGTAATCAAGGTAAAAGAAGCACATACACACACACACACACACACACACACACACACACACACACACACACACACACACAGCCTGTGCAGAGAGGAGAGGTGGCTGTTGAAAAGAACTGCATAATTAACATTATATATTACAGCTCGCATGCAGTGTGCATAAGATCTTAGAAAAACCATGGCAGCTCTCCAGATGAGTCATTTGCTGTTTTAATTCTTCTGTAATATAGGCTATTTTATAATTAGCTACCCAATCGTGCCACTTGGTTAGTTCAAACTGATGCAAAGGATAATAGGGAATATTTACTATTAATGGATATTGAAACCACTACACCGAGCAGCCGGTAAAGAGCCATGATTGACTGTGCCCGGCTAGTCATTGAAAATGGAATGCACCCAGTGTTTCGCTGGCAACCATAGCTCAGGCTCTAACAAGAGATGAGGGAAGCGCATGCTTTGAGGACTTACAGTTTTCTTTAAAACTTACTGCGAGGGCTAAGTGTTGGTTACAAGAAAAATTCTCTCCCAACCGGGCAGAATTATGTTTCACATAATTAACTTTATCATTAGTAAATAAAAGAGTTACTTAACCTCTGCCCTTGAAGAAGTTCTTGATATTTTGCTTGGTAAAGGGCAAGAAACCCATTATGGTTTATTTATTCCCTTTGCTAAAAGGTTGTTCGTGAAGCTTGTGATGTAGAAGAAACAAAGACTACTGCGCTTGCTAATAGAGATCTGTTTACTCCCCCAGTTAAAGAAGTTGGCTCTCCTATAGTGGTCATTAGTGTCATAAACAGGAGACCTTTCTCTATCCTTCCCATGGGAAGGTTATCAAGCTGTCGGTGAAGGACTCGTTTTCCTTAAATTAAAAATCCCCAAGGTTTGCTGCGCAGAGCACAGTGGAGGAAGCACAGTCAGGCCATTTACTGTGCGAGGAGCTGAGGGAGGGGCAGCTTAGCTCTGAAATGAAATGGTGAATATGCAATGATATGTGCTTTTGAAATGATCCTTTTCTTTTTCACCTGTGAGTTAAGATTTCACCCTGAAAGCAGATTTAAACATGTCCTTTTAAACAATGACTTAGAGGAAGAAATTTAACACTCCCTGCTTGCAACATCCGCTTTTCAATAAATCTATACTTTCTCTGCCCTCGCCTGTGTCAGCAGTCATCCACATCCCAGGGGAGCTGCTTCAGGCTCAGGGTTAAGTTAAGGTCCTGTCTCTAGCGATTGTCTGGAAAGCTGCCCGGGTCCTTAAACAGACTTACCTGCATCATACACAGACATGGACTGGTTTTGTTTATTTATTTCTGTTTGCTTGTTTCCCATTGATGTCAGTGTTCAAATTACTGCATTCAACTTGAAAATGAAAAGAACAAAACAAAACAACCACAGTTCATTATGTATTATAAATATCTTGACCTTCATTATCATGTGCTGTGAGGCTTAAAGTGACCTGGGACATGGTTACCCTTTCTTATGACCTACAAAAGTAAAAGTAAGTCTGGTGAGGAATATTGCGTTCTTAGAGCTCACTGTAGTATTTCAAATTATACAAACAATGCTACCTTTAGTCAGCATTAACAACGTCCTGCTTAGTACCTATGAAATGGAAAAATAGCATAAATTAGTTTTCTATATAGTTTGGTGTTAGAGATCACAATTAGTCAAAGTTAAAAATAATTATTTTTGTGAAAAACATTCAAGAAGGGTTTGAGAGAGTGCTTAGTGGTTAAGGTGCTTGTGTGCAAAGCCTAGGGACCCAGGTTCAACTCCCCAGAACCCACATAGGCCAGATACACATGGTGGCACATGTGTCTGGAGTTACTTTGCAGTGGCTAGGCCGTTGTGTGCCAATTCTCTCTTTTATCTCTCTAATAAATAAAAATACAATATTTTTTAAAAAAATTAACCAAACACGTAACACACACACTTTTTCCTATGACTAGCTCCCTCAAGCTAAATCAGCTTAAGTATATTTTTATTTCTTAAATCTAATGAGAAAAATAATTTTCAGTATGATTAGGAGCTAAAGAAAACTCAGTTTATAAAGTGAGAGGGGTTTCACAATAATTTGCTATAAAGTCTAAGCTGAGGGTCAAAGGAAGGCGTCACTGAGAACTGTCCTGGTGGAAAGATGGTGGCTTATTCTGAGTCCAAGCACAGTAGAAGGAGGGGAGGGATACTCTACTTACTCATGTATGAAATGTGCATCGAGGCCAGGCGTGGTGGCACACGCCTGTAATCCCAGCACTTGGGTGGCAGAGGTAGGAGGATCACTGTGAGTTTGAGGCCAACCTGAGACTACATAGGGAATTCGAGGTCAGAATTCTACCAAAAAAAAAAAGTTGATTTATTCTTGTGTTAACTGTTAACTGATGAAATGATGATAAAGACTTTGCCTATCACACTCTGGCCTACCTTTCAAGTGCGTGGTACAAAGCCTAGCTAATAAACTCCTGAAACAAACGGTTATAGAGGGTACCTCTACTGTACTGCATCTTTTCTGCAATCCTGTACGGATTCTTAGTTGTTCTCACTATGGTTAAATTGATCAGTGGTTAGGTATGTTATGATTATTCAGAACTGCTTCCCCTCTGACTTGTCTCCTTGAACGTTACTTCCAGAAATGTGTCTTCCTCTCCACTCCCGCGCTGGTTGCCTTTGCGCAGGCTCTGAGCCAGGCCTCCTGGCCCGGTTCCCCGCGCGCCTCTGCACCAGGGCAAAGGCTGGCTGTCGGGACAGTGCTGTGGAGGGAGAAAGGGGGGTCTGTGATCTCGGTTTAGGGTCACTTCCTAAACGACTTCCCCCGTGTGTCATGCGTTTTGTTTTGGGTGTGTGTTCTTCCTCAGTTTCTTCTATCAAAGAGTCCAATTTGACTAGAAGGTTTGCACGTCGAGGAGAGTCTGATGTCCAGTACCTCTGAGGCTGTTTCTAGCAGGCAGATATGTTTTATTTGGCCTGATATTTACTAAGCTGTACATCATGCTCTCATTGTTAAAACCGTAGGTGTCTATGTTGCTACCTGGCCCCTCCAAGATTGGAAGATTTGAAGATAACAGGTCTGTATCCGTCCCTGGGCACAGCCCAACCCTGAAGTGGACAGCAGCACCCTGCCCTGCCCTGAAGTCAACAACAGTATCAACTGTAGTGCTGTATTGACAGGGTACGCGTTTGCAGATGACCGCAGTTCCCATTGTTCTTTACCATGTGGGGCATCTGTTGAGGCCACCTCCTCTTAAGTGCCTATGGGACATGTGACTTGTTTCTCTGCACTAGACACAGTAGTGATGATGGCATAGTCACTCGTATAGTCACATTATAGCAAACTCCATCTTGGCACACTGGTGTAACTTCAAAGGAGTTGTCAGGAGAGGGCTTGTGTGAGAGCCTGGAGAGGGCCACCCACTACAGAAATTCCAAGCTCATCAACAGCAAGAAAATGGACCCTTAATCTTACAACTCTAAGAAATGGAATTCCACCAGCCACTGTAGAGTTCCCAAGTTGTTTAAGAGAATATAGCCTGAAAAACACACTGATTGTAGCCTTGTAAAGCCCTGCGTAGAGGACCACGCTGTGCTCCTTTGACCTAAGTCATGCTGAGCCTATTTGTGCGCAAGAATGGAGAAGTAATGTATATGAATTTTAAATCACTAAGCTTGTGGCAAATTTTATGCAAAGAAAACTATTACCCACACAGAGTTCAAATGTCAGTCCTCAGCTATCATCAATATTGGTTTGTGTTTGTATCAAACTGGCTGAGTACACTAATATTTTATTTGCCATGCTAGCATTGACTTTTCTGGAACAACTAGGCAAAACTACATGATGGTAATAATGCCCGCTTAGCAAATTCCTGGCCTGTGAGCGACGCTGTCTTAGTAAACAAAGACGAGGACCTCCCGAGGAATGACTCCCAAGACTTCCCTGGGCCTCCCCAGTGCACTGGCGCATACCCGCGCGCCCGCTCATGCCCACCCCACACACTCCACGGAAAGTAGAAGTGAACAGTAGTAACGGAACTAAACCTTCAGGATGGGGAAATGTGTTCCGAGCTTATTTCACTATTCACTAGCATTTCACAGTTTTTGAGGCTGTATGCAAACTGACAGTACACCCCAGTCTGAGAACACTCTGTGATGGGGAAAGGTAACTGGCAAAGTTACTCATTACATAGAATAAATTGAGAAGTTGAAACCATGAGAGATCTTAAGTGCATAACTGGTTTTCTTCTGGCAATATTTACTGCATTCTGTCATTGCTTAAGAAGGTATGAAATGAGACCAAGCTTGCTAAGCTACCTTCATCTTTATAGGTCACGGCAGGCCCACAATGTAAGTATAAAGAAACCCATACTTGAGAATATTATAGGAAAAATTCTAAATGCCCACGGGGGGGAAAAAAAGAAAAAGAAAAAGTACGCCATGGTTAAGATGAGATACTGTCTTCAAATTAGCGATTATAAAACAGCTGACTCAGCAACAGAGAAAAGATGTCAGTCAGGAAGCAGTTGAGCAGTTGAACGCACCGGGAAAGAGCAGAAAGACAAAAACTGGTGGTTCGGGACAGTTTGTCAAGAGAAAAAGTCCTTCCAAGTATGAATAAGAGATGTTTACCACACAAAGAAAACCTAAGGAGATTTAACCAGATCATGCCAGAACCTAAGTAAATAGTAAAGGAGGGAAAATGAAGATGGGTAGGAAAGTGACAATGCATGAAAGAAGAGCATTGGGGCCTGGAGAGATGGCTTAGTGGTTAAGGTGCTTGCCTGTGAAGCCTAACGATCCAGATTCTATTCCTCAGGACCTACATAAGCCAGATGCACAAGGTAGTGCATACATCTGGAGTTCCTTTGCAATAGCTAGAGGCCCTGGCATGCTCATTCTCTCTCTCTCTCTCTCTATTTGTCTCTTCCTCTCTCTCCCAAATAAATGAATAAAATGTTTTTGAAAATTAAAAAAAGAAGAGCATAGGATAGATTCATCATGGGGAAAAGTGAAATAACTGTTGATGTGGCAAAAATACTCTGATGTCTTAAGGAACTTAAAGGCATATAACTAATGCATATATAATACATAACTAATGTGTACTATGAATTACAAATATTGATATTCATACAAACAGAAATATGAGATGAGGATCCATCGAGTTAAAATGTTCTAAACACAAATATTATTAGAAGCCTAGTAAAAAATAATTCCTTTAAATCAAAATAAGCTAAAAATATGTGCTTTAATTTATAGGATATTTCTCAAAGAATTGAAAGTGTGATGAGAAAGCTGGATTTGCACTCAGATCAACTTCATCTGACACTGTGTTCAGCAGGCTCTCAAAGGGTGGCTTCCTTACTCAAATTTGTCCCACAAATACCACTTGCATGATACCACTAATTGGTGTCATTTGATTAACATATTAGAATTGTAATGTTCTTAGAGCCTGTGTCCTGCTTGAGATCGGAGGTAACACAGTTTGGTACTTGGACTTCCCTTTTCTTCTGGTATGTTCCTTAGACAGCTTAAAGCTTAGTGAAGAGTCGGAATTTACTGTGTTACTGAATTTAGGATTTAATGGTGGTGTAATTTTTTAGTGGTGATCTAAGTTTTCTAACAAGAATTATGTAATAAAATACATTTATTTCTTCAAATTTAACCAGATGTTATTGTTAGAATTTACTAAAGAAGAAAGGAAATGAGTTAAATATCATAAACAAGGAAGACATTCTAAAAGACGATACAGGGCTGGAGAGATGGCTTAGCGGTTGAGCGCTTGCCTGTGAAGCCTAAGGACCCCGGTTTGAGGCTCGGTTCCCCAGGTCCCACGTTAGCCAGATACACAAGGGGGCGCACGTGTCTGGAGTTCGTTTGCAGAGGCTGGAGGCCCTGGCGCGCCCATTCTCTCTCTCTCCCTCTATCTGTCTTTCTCTCTGTGTCTGTTGCTCTCAAATAAATAAATTAAAAAAAAATTAAAATAAAAGACGATACAAATTTTAGTAACCCAGACATACTGTTACTTTTTCTGAAGTGAAAAAAAATCACAGAAAGACAAAAGTTGAGAGCAAATTGGAAAGAGAAACATCAACCTCATTTAGTGCCCGAAAAGTTTGGGAAGGAGAATGAAAACATAACAAAACAAACAACAACAACAACAGCAACAAACAGTTGGTTCCTAGTAAGAGCCTGCAATTTGGGAAATATAGTAGAACAAGATATGTTTGACAAATTTGATATTGGAAATGCATAGGATTTCCACTTCTCTCCTTCTTGCCATTATTTGGTCAGGAATGTTTAATGCTATACATGCAATGTAATGATGAATATGGTGACCTCTTTTATAAGAGCCTTAACCTAATTCCCAAGGGAGGGGTCCTTATGGTCTAAGAACCTGCTAAAGGCACCACTTCTTAATATTATCATCTTGTCAGCACCTCAGTTTTGAAGGAGATGCATGAAAACCATCTCAGTGGAGGAAGTCTGCTATCCTGAGCTATAGAAAAATGGTGCTTTTTAATTATCTTTTTGATGGGACAATTAATGTATTCAATAATTTCTAGGAAAATTTTGTATTATACTTAGAAATTTATAGCAGACACTCCATTTTATTCAGTATCTCTAACTTTACATATTTATTCTAAGGCAGTGCTCTGCCATGACCACAGAGGGGTATGCCACCTTGTTCAATGCATCATCACTCATTAATAATAGTAGAATGATGGGGATAAATATTTATTAATAGATAACACTTACATGAATTGAGGGAAACATCCAGATCTCTATGTAATATATTGGTGTAGGTCTAATTGTTAATTAAAAAGGCAAGTTCCAGGAAAAATACTTCATAGCACAATACCATATATGTGACAACATTGATGTTATATATTATGAATGTATATAGATGCCTAAAAGGTGAGACAGTATACAAGGAAAGATTAAACATGGTTATTTGTGATGCAATGATGGTTTGAGAAGCTGAAGAATAGGGTAGGGAAACATTTTACTCTAGGTGCATCTGTGTTGGCAGTTACTTTTGTGAAGAAAACATAGTCATATGCCAGTTGTTACACCATAAATAAATTGAAATGTGAAAGGAGAAACATTGCTAAATTGATGGCCCTTGACCACTAATTTGATATATGCATTTGGGAGAGAATTTGAAGCAAAGGAAAATTGGCATTTATTGATGAGATATTATGTGACTATATTCATGGCAGGCATTCTACTTCCTAATATTCCAGTGGTTTCTGAGACAGGTAGAACAATTCAGGCAAGCGCCTTAACTGCTGAGCCATCTCTCCAACCAGTTAGTACAGCCCTTATGCCGGCAAACAGCAGTGGGTTCAATAGCTTTGGTGGACTGATCCAAAATCATACTACTGGCAAGAGTCACAGTCAAGCTCAAGACCTAAGATCTGTCTGACTTCTCTATTATTTCTCCACATGATACTATTGTTGCCTTTAGAGAACAATTACTGCACATGTCTGATTTATGTTGTAAATGCTGCTGTAAACCTGTGCTGTGGCTGAGTGTGGAATGGAGTGGGCAACATAATGCTTTTATGGCTCAGACTTGCCAGTACCCTCCCTCTGTATTAGTGATTTCTCCTGACTGTAATAACACACCTGAAGAAAATGACCTAGGGTTTGTTTTGGCTCACAGTTTGAGGGCACAGGTCATCATCATGGGAAGTGCCTACAACAAGAGTGTTAAGGTGGCTGTGCATCATAGCTGCAGTCAGAAAAGAAACAGATGAAGGCTGATGTTCATCTCCCTCTTCTTCATTTGTTCAGGACCCTAGCTCATGGGCTCATGCTGCCCCGTTCAGGGTGGGCTTCCCCCCTTCATTTAAATCTTCCTGGATATACTCTGGTATAGTAAGCTCCATGTTGCTGGGATGAACCTCCAAACCAGGCACGGTTCATGGGAGGAAGGGATTTGTTGAAGCTTACAGACCCAGGGGAAATTCCACAATGGCTGAAGAAGCTGGCCCCTTTCCCAGAGAGAAAGACCACCACCAGCACCATAAGCAAGCGCACTCCATGACCCCCAGGCAGAGCTCAAGCATTCTGCATATCTTAGCCTGGGATTCCATATCTTCCCCCAAACACACCTTAGGGCTGGACCCCAGGATCTGCCCACAGTGACACCATCCCCAGCCAGGCTGGAGATATAAGTTACAAGCTTTAATAAACTCCTGAATCTATTGGGGACATCCATTCAAATTATCACACTCTTATAGTCATATGCAGAAATATGTTTCCATGGTGACTCTAAATCCAGTTAAATTGGCAAATGAAGATTACCATCACACTCTCTTTCTCTCATTTCTATTGCTGCTCCCTTATGCATCTCCCTACCTCTTTGCACTTCTATAAGCTTTTGTACTTACTTTTTCCTCTCCTCCATCATTCATACTTGCTTAGGTTTCTGTATCAGAATCCTGAACCCATATAATATTGTATTTTGGTTGACTCATTGTTCACTTAATTTAATTTTATTATATTATGTGAACCCAGACACGATTAAACCATCTCTACATGAGCTTAGACTTACTGGGAATAGCAATGCATAGTATAACTCCAGCACTTGGGAGGCAGAAGCACAGGCACAGGATCATGATTTTGAGGCTACCTTGGACTACATAGTGAAACCCTATCTGAAAACAAAACAAAATGTAAAACTCAGAAAGCATGAACCTAAGAGCTTTGTTATTTTACTAATATACTTATTTCCAGATTATGATAAAGTTTACTTGAAAAATTACCAACATTAAAATGAGCTAGTATAGGTAGCATCCAAAGACAAAGATAATTTTGTGAAGTTTCCCTAATTTTATCTGCTCTATTGATTTGGACCATGTAGCCAAAATAATTCTACATATTATATGTACAGTAAAAATTTATATTAAGCTGAAATTTTTCAGAAAGAGATAAGTGAAAAAAGTTCAATAATTTTCAAATCTGCTTTAAAGAACCTCATAAAATTAGAACAAGATATTAACTAATGATGTGGTAGCAGATAGCTCCACATTGTTGAAATTCCCAACAGTTTATGGGGGGAAGGGTTTTATTGCCATCTTACAGATCAAGGGGGGGAATTCTATCAGTGGTAGAAAAAACTGTTTCCATACACCCAAGCAGAGAGAAACAACCAAACAGCCAGCAAAAACCAAAAGCAGCCTGTAGCAAACAAAAGGGACCCCCACCAGAGTTCAGGCTGCTCTGCATACCTTTTGATTGGAAATCAGATCTGCCCCCAAACACAACCCCAGGATCCACTCCCAATGACACCTTCTCAGTCAAGGAAATCCAAGTTACAAGCTTTAATAAAACACCAGAGTCTATGGGGGTGCATACATTCAAACTACCATAAAATTAGAACAAGAGCAGCAGTCAGATATTGCAGGCAGCAATGGCTATGGGTATGATATCCCACCCTGTGGCTCTTACAATCTTTTCACTCATTTTTTCCACAAGATTCCTTAAACAGTGGTGAGTGAGTTTTAAGGCTACTTCAGTGATGAGCTCTTAGGAGCCTCTGTATCTCCGATTAGGTAGGTGTTGAGTATCCTTAGTGCCTATCTCCTTCACTCTGGTGCTGATTGTCAGGTTCAGCATGGAAGCAGCACTCTTGCTTGTCTCCCCAATTCCTCTGTGGTTTCACCTGGGCCTGCACTTATAGGTGAAGGGTAGTTTATCTCCTTGGGTCTCACTACCTTCTAAAAAAGAACTGATTCTCCAATGGAGAGTGAAATCAGCAGAGGTTAAATGGGATAACCGTTATTAATTTAGGGAGATTTTGATGGATGTAGCTCCTTTTATAGCCTAAGACTAGTGGGAGCTTGACATTGGGTAGCATAGTATTTGTCCTGTTTCCCAGTTCCAGCTATGGTTCTTTTCCACTGAGTGGATCTCTCAGCCAATCATAAAGCCACTGGTAACCCACCAAGGCTGGGTGTCACCATTGCACTGGTGTGCACATCTTGTCATGCTGGCTGCATCTGAGTAGCTGTGACCCCTGCTTGCTCACACTGTTGTTGGTCACTTTCCCCCAGCAGCTCATGTAGGCTTACCAGCTATCCATCTGGGGACTGGCACTCCTCCTGATTTCAACCAGGTCTCTCCGTTTTCTGTGTTGGCAGCATATGGTATCTTCAGCAATAGGGTCTTACATCTTAACCCAGGTGGGTAATCAAGGGCTTTGGCCGAAGCCTGTCTTGTTTTGGATATCTCTTAGGTCTCTCTGATCAACAACTCAATGTGGGTAGCACTGATTTCTGGCGTTAGGAGTTACAGGCCAGAGCCAAAAATAATTTTAAGTTTAGATTGAAGCCTATTACCCCATTTTAATGTGAGAATTGCAAGTTCACACATCCCTAAAAGCTTCCATGACTAAAGAGAGAATAGACTTCTTGAGCTGTTTTTAAAATGAAGCTGTGTAAGATGGCTTCCATTGTGTAAAGCATAGAGGTCTGGAAAGGATTCAACAAAGGAAGAAAAGGAAGTGCTCAAATTGCTATTTGGTACAAACATGAGAAGGCAATTTATCTGGAAGAATTAACAAATCTTTGGCTAATCCATTAAATGACTACCTGAGTGAATGCTAGCCATATTTCATGATTGAAGTTTTTGATGTATAGTTTTGATAACCTAGGAAAATTAAGTTACCATTTTTAGTTCTGTAACAAAAATAAAAATACTTAAAGAATTGTCTTAAAAATTCTACGCAACTCATTACTGTGCAAATTTAAAGGCATATTACAATAAATTTCACTTTAAATTCAGATTTCAAATGAAAGGCTGATTGCAATAATTGACAGTAAGTACTGTTTTGAGTAGCAAACCAGTGACTTCTTAATTGACATCAAATAGAAAAAGTTTGTGAAATGATATTAAATTAGCATTTACATTAAATTGACAAAAAATAGTTTGGAAGATGAGAAAAGAACATTCCCTTTAGTGGGAATTTCCATTAAAAGAGCTGATGATAAATGAACTTGATAATAGTAGACGGGGGGGGGGGGGGCACACGTCTGGCTGTCTGGAAATGAAAGAGAGCAGAAAACTGGTAGAAGTTATGACAGCTTCTTCAAGCGGAAGATGTGATTGGCTAGAGAGGCGGCTGTAGCAGCAGTGTAAATGTCTAGAAAAGAAATAAAACCAAGGTTCTGTTCCAGAGGTGAGAGGAAGCTTTAATATCCTACATCTTTCATCTGGTGATCATTAGTATGTTTTTAAAGAGTACTTTGTAAATCCACACCTTTAATCTCAACCCTCAGGAGGTTGAGGAAGGAGGATCACAGTGAGTTCAGGGCCAGCTTGGGCCACAGAGTGAATGAATTCCAAATCATCCTGGGCTAGAGTGAGACTCTGACTCAAGAAAAAAAAAATGGAAAAGAGGAAAATTTATTAAAAAAGAAACCTTACTTCAATAGGGACTGGAAATGTGTTACTGTTTTCAAAGGTATAGTTTAACATAGACCTTTATTAAACTTAGTTTTAAAAACTTACTTTTGTTAATGTTTATTTCTCAGATGTTCTTTTATGAGTTTCAGACTTAAACATGCAGTTTCAAACACTTATAAAACAAATTATTTGATTATTTAGCTATTTATTCCACCTGAATATACATAGAGAGTGATTCTGTAAGGGCAAGAAAAAGAGCATCACAGAGAAAAGCAAAGAGAGGCAGAACTCTTTAAACCATGTGGACTGTTGTACTGAGAAAGATATGCCCAAGTTTGCTTTCCAGATTTGAAAGAATTAAGCTTCAAATTGCTGAATCCGAAACTTAAATTCAAGGTCAAAAAAATTAAGATGGCAAAAATGATAGGTAGATAGATCATCCCAAAGGCTGATCATTTTGTTACCCTGCTAATTTTCTAACATAAGCTTCAAAATGCCAGATAGTAATTTTTATAGGTCAATCAGATGGATTCACCCTTGATTTGATTTTGTCTGTGTTGTGGGTGCATGTGTATATGCAGGCTATTTGTACATGTATGTTCATGCATGTGGAGGCCAGGAGACAATCACAGGTGTTATTTCTTAGGTGGCTGTCTAGTGTTTCCTAATGTGTGGTGAAGGTACATGCATGGTTATTATGTACGTGTGTATGTGTGTGGTATATGTGTGTGTGTGTACATGCATGTGTGTTATGTGTGTGAGCAGGTGCATGTGGGAGCCAGAGTGCCATGCTAGGTATCTTACTCCCTCACTTTCACATTACTTTTCCCTGGCCCTGGACCTCATTGACTGGGCTCTAAAGCCAACCAGCACAGCCCTGGGGGATCACAGTGTCTTCACTTCTTCAGCACTGGGACTATAGGCATGTGGTAAATATTCAGCATTTTATGTGAATCTTGAGGAAGCACAGGTCCTCAACTTTATGTGGCAAGCATTTTACCCACAGAGCTATCTCACTGGAAACCTATCACTGAATTACTACATCATGTAGTTAATTGTTAGATTTTCTGCTCTGAGTAGAATTTTTCCTGGTTTGGCACTTTATCCACTTTACCTACATTTTATTATTTATGGTGGCAACAGCAGCATTGATCATAATAAATCATTGTTGCTTGTATAACTGTTCCTTGGACAACTTCCACTCCTATTAGCAATAGGAAAGAACTTGGCACTTTTGGCACTATGTTCCCAAAGACAAGCGATGATTTTATTAGCGATGCTCCTAGCCTCCTTTAAAACACGGTTACTCGTTAAATGAATCTCTTGTTATGAAATATTTCATTGTGTCATCATGTGAACAGTCTGAAAACTGGTCAGGGCAAAAACTGTTTCCAAAGAAATTACAGTCAACTTGGGAAGTTGGCAACTGATGATATGGCAATTAGAGTGTGCTGCGCTAGGGTGTCACTGTGGGCTGAGGGAGGTGAAATCAGCAACCCTTAGGACAGGAGTTCATCACACAGTGAGTGAGTTCTGTTCCCTGCGAGCTCCTCCAGCGGACGCAGGGCAGGAGAGGTGTGGTGGCGTCTGGCTGAATAAGAGATGAGGATGCTTGGCTTTCCCAAATTTTAAAATACTTTTTTTCTTTTTTTACTTTCCTCCCTTTACTGGGTAAATAAAGAGTATTGAATAAGCTGGCATCTCTAAAATAAAATTAGAACAAATTGTCATTCAGATTTCAGGTTTCATTTGTTTGCAATTCATTTATCATTGAGAAAGTCTTTGAAATTACATTTAAAAAACTATTTACCCAGATATGCACAAGATTGTTTATTTGCAGGCTGATTTTATAGAGGATGAATAGTGACAATGGAAGAAAATATTTGGAATTCCAGAAAGCAATGCAAATCCCCCCAGGTGCCCTGGGCTAGAATGACTTACTATAGTGCACTGTGAAGTTCAATGTCAGCTGGACAGAGGTGCAGCTGTGAGTTGGTTTGACTTACAGCGGAGGATGGTGGTGGTGCAGGGAGCTTTCCAGCCACTTTCATTGACTGACAAAGGTGAAACCATCACCACAATTAGGCATTTTCTTGTATTGTTCTTGTTCAGCTTGGGAGTACCAGTCAATAGTGACAACTTTAAAGGTGCATTTTCTGTATTTACAAAAAATGATGAATTTTAAGCAGGGTTTTGTTTCTTTTTTTAAATTGGAAACAATTTTCAGGTTTTCAGTCCTACACATGCTTATATGCACTTGCTCTCCAGAGATTGATTTTGAAATGATTTTGATATTCATTGTTAACTAAAGGAAAGCCCTTATAAAACCAATCTTCAACGCATTAATCATGTTAAATACATGCCCACTCAGCAATTACACTACTCACAAAAGCTCAAGGTGTTCAGGTGCTGTTTGGGAAAATGTACAGTAAATCTCGCTTTTCGATCAACGTCTGTTGAAAAGATAGCAATTCTTTGCTAAAAGTGTGTATGTCTGTTTCGCTAAAACGTAAATTGCACGTGTATTCTTTTCAGAAACAAGAATGCAGCTGTCAGACAACCACAGCAGCTACAGAGAGAGGGTAGAACACGGGCTTCAGTCAGTGAATTAAAAGGGAAATGGGAGCTTGAAGAACCGCCAGACAACCAGGAACCTTTGCTTTCGGTCTTCTGTGGTCTAGGGCTCACCCCAGGAATCTTCTGTCCTGTCCGACTTAGATGCCCCTTCTTCTAAAATACTTCCCTGTGCGCCTTGTGGCAGCTGTATTCCCCGAGCCCCACAACTCTGTCTCGCCCATTTCTACTTTGTATTTCTACATAGAACTTACTAGTAACTATCATACTAATTGTTTGAATTATCTTCTTTCCCAAATCTGTTTTTGTTCATATTTTCCCCCTCAAATATTGAAGGGACTGAACACACAGAGAATCCAATATTTAGTGAACTAGGGATGAGAGAGAAATTGCTGATGTTTTTCTTGCAAAGGTGTACTTCGGCAGGCACGGAAGTCTCTGTTGCACTTGCGTATGTTAGAAGTATACTGTGAACATAGACACAGTTAGAACTTGTAACAGGTGTTATCTATGGTCTTGGAGCCAGAGGGAAGTTGATGGTCCTGCCGCAGAACAACCGCGCTGCGCCTTGGGAGGACGGAGTGGGAGGAGCACACAGGGAAAACAGCAACTGCAGGCCACACCCTGGAGCGGTTACTGATGACGATCAAAGGACCAGAATCCCCGCCTTGCTGTTCTCCATCTTCTCCTGGTCTTGGTGAGCTGTCACGTGGATGGAGCTCTTCTCTGCTAGGGTTTCTCTCTCATTCTTTCCGTGGAGCTCAGTCCTTGCTTGCTCTGAGTCACGTGACGGCAATAGGGAATTACTACCTCACAGTCCCACCATCACAGAAATAGAACTAGCTAGCAGTTTTAAAGCTCTAATCCAATATTCCCAGAGAAGAATTTTAATTAATTCAAGTTGACTATTTATGGAATACAGGCTGCATTCAAGGAATAGTTATTAAATGATCAAATAACTCATCATTCTTTTTTTAAAATTAATTTAATTTAATTTTTTATCTTTTCACAATTTTTATTAACATTTTCCATGATTATAAAAAATATCCCATGGTAATACCCTCCCCCCCCCGCACTGTCCCCTTTGAAATTCCATTCTCCATCATATTACCTCCCCATCTCAATCATTCTACTTACATATATACAATACCAACCTATTAAGTACCCTCCTCCCTTCCTTTCTCTTCCCTTTATATCTCCTTTTTAACTTACTGGCCTCTGCTACTAAGTATTTTCCTTCTCACGCAGAAGCCCAATCATCTGTAGCTAGGATCCACAAATGAGGGAGAACATGTGGCGCTTGGCTTTCTGGGCCTGGGTTACCTCACTTAGTATAATCCTTTCCAGATCCATCGATTTTTCTGCAAATTTCATAACTTCATTTTTCTTTACCACTGAGTAGAACTCCATTGTATTAATGTGCCACATCTTCGTTATCCACTCATCAGTTGAGGGACATCTAGGCTGGTTCCATTTCCCAGCTATTATAAATTGAGCAGCAATAAACACGATTGAGCACGTATTTCTAAGGAAATGAGATGAGTCCTTCTGATATATGCCCAGGAGTGCTATAGCTGGGTCATATGGTAGATCTATCTTTAGCTGTTTTAGGAACCTTCACACTGATTTCCACAATGGCTGGACTAGATTGCATTCCCATCAGCAGTGTAGAAGAGTTCCTCTTTTTCCACATCCCCACCAACATTTATGATCATTTGTTTTCATGATGGTGGCCAATCTGACAGGAGTGAGATGGAATCTCAATGTAGTTTTAATCTGCATTTCCCTGATGACTAGTGATACAGAACATTTTTTTAGATGCTTATATGCCATTCATATTTCTTCCTTTGAGAATGCTCTATTTAGCTCCATAGTCCATTTTTTGATTGGCTTATTTGATTCCTTATTATTTAACTTTTTGAGTTCTTTGTATATCCTAGATATTAATCCTCTATCAGATGTATAGCTGGCGAAGATTTTTCCCATTCTGTAGGTTGCCTCTTTGCTTTATTCACTGTGTCCTGTGCAGTGCAAAATCTTTGTAATTTCATGAGGTCCCAGTGATGAATCTGTGGTTTTAATACCTGAGCAATTGGGGTTGCATTCAGAAAGTCTTTGCCAAGACCAATATGTTGAAGAGTTTCCCCTACTTTTTCCTCTAGCAGTTTCAAAGTTTCAGGTATGATGTTAAGGTCTTGAATCCATTTGGACTTAATTCTTGTGCATGGAGAGAGAGAAAAATCTATTTTCATCCTTCTACAGATATATATACAGTTTTCAAAACACCATTTGATGAAGAGGCTGTCTTTTCTCCAATGAGTATTTTTTGGCATTTTTATCAAATATCAGGTGGCTGTAGCTACCTGGACTTACATCTGGGTCCTCTATTCTGTTCCATTGATCTACATGTCTGTTTTTGTGCCAGTACCATGCTGTTTTTGTTACTATGGTTCTGTAGTATAGGTTAAAATCAGGTATGGTGATACCACCAGCCTTATTTTTGTTGCTTAGTATTATTTTAGATATTTGAGGTTTTTTGTGATTCCAAATGAATTTTTGGATTGTTTTTTTTCTATTTCCATGAAGAATGTCTTTGGAATTTTGATAGGGATTGCATTAAATGTGTAGATTGCTTTTGGTAAGATTGCCATTTTCACAATATTGATTCTTCCAATCCAGGAACAAGGGATGTTTTTCTAGTGTCTTCTGCAATTTCTCGCTTGAGAGTTTTAAAGTTCTCATTGTAGAGATTTTTTACTTCCTTGGTTAGGTTTATTCCAAGGTACTTTATTATTTTTTTGATGCAGTTGTGAATGGGAGTGATTCTCTGATTTCATCCTCTGTGTGTTTGTTGTTAGCATATATGAAGGCTACTGATTTCTGTGTATTTATTTTGTATCCTGCTACATGGCTGTAGGTTTTTATCAGTCTAACAGTTTGCTAGTAGAGTCTTTAGGGTCCTTTATGTATAGAATCATGTCATCTGCAAATAATGATAACTTGATCTCTTCCTTTCCAATTTGTATCCCTTTTATGTGTGACTCTTGCCTTACTGCTATGGCTAAGACTTCCAGACTATATTAAATAAAAGTGGGGACAGTGAACACCCTTTCCTTTCTCCTGATTTTAGTGGAAAAGCTTCCAGTTTTTCCCCATTTATTAATATGTTGGCTCTAGGCTTGTCATAAATAGCGTTTATTATATTGAGATATGTTCCTTCTATTCCCAGTCTCTGTAAGACTTTTATCATGAGGGATGTTGGATTTTTGTCAAATGCTTTCTCTGCGTCTAATGAGATGACCATGTGATTTTTATCCTTCAACCCATTTATATAATGCATTACATTTATAGATTTGCCTATATTGAACCATCCCTGCATCTCTGGGATAAAGCCTACTTGGTCAGGGTGAATGATCTTTCTGATATATTCTTGTATTCTTTTTGCCAATATTTTGTTGAGAATTTTTGCATCTATGTTTATGAGGGAGATTGGTCTGTAATTTTCTGTTTTAGTTCTATCTTTGCCTGGTTTTGTTATCAAGGAGATTCTGGCTTCATAGAAGGAATTTGGTAGAATTCCTTCTTTTTCTATTTCCTGGAAAAGCTTAAGAAGCAATGGAGTTAGCTCTTCCGTGAAGGTCTGGTAAAATTCAGCAGTGAATCCATCTGGGCATGGGCTTTTTTTAGTTGGGAGATTATTGATACCTGTTCGGATCTCTATGCTTGTTATAGGTCTATTTATTTGATTAATGTCACCTTGATTTAATTTAGGTAGGTCATATAAATCAAGGGAATCATCCATTTCTTTCAGATTTTCATACTTTGTGGAGTATATACTTTTATAGTGTGTCCCTATGATTGTTTGAATTTCTCTGAAATCTGTTGTGATGTTACCTTTTACATCTGTAATTGTATTAATTTGTGTCTCTTCTCTCTTTCTTTTGGTCAGAATTGCTAAGGGTTTATCAATCTTGTTTATCCTTTCAAAGAACCAACTCTTTGTTTCATTAATTCTTTGGATTGTTTTTTGTTTCCACTTCATTAATTTCTGCCCTAATCTTTATTATTTCTTCCTGTCTACTGATTTTTGGTTTGCCTTGTTCTTCTTTATCCAAGGCTTTAAGGTGAAGCATTAGGTCGTTTACTTGTGACTTTTCTAATTTCTTCATATAGGCACTAAAACTATAAATTTACCTCTTAGGACTGCCTTCATTGTGTCCCAGATATTTTGGTATATTGTGTTCTCATTATCATTTGACTCTATAAATTTTTTGATTTCCTTCTTGATTTCTTCATTGACCCATTCATCATTTAGTATGGTATTGTTTAGTTTCCATGATTTTGTATATGCTCTATAGCCTTTCTTGCTATTGATTTGTAGTTTAATTCCATTGTGGTTAGATAGAATGCAAGGAATTATTTCAATTTTCCTGAATTTGTTAAGATTTGCTTTGTGTCCTAATATATGGTCTATTTTGGAGAATGTTCCATGTGCTGCTGAAAAGAATGTATATTCTGCAGCATTTGGATGAAATGTCCTGTATATATCTGTTAGTTCCATTCATTCTATGACCTCATTTAGTCCAGATGCCTCTCTGTTTATTTTTTCCTGAGATGACCTGTCAATTGATGAGAGTGGGTGTTAAAGTCACCCACCACAACTGTGTTTGGTTTTATCTGTGACCTTAGTTCTAATAGTGTTTGATGAATTTGGGAGCCCCCATGTTAGGTGCATATATGTTTAGGATTGTAATGTCTTCCTGTTGGGGTGTGCCCTTAATCAATATAAAGTGACCTTCCTTATCTTTCTTGACCAACATTGGACTGAAGTCTACCTTGTGAGATATTACGATAGCAACCCCTGCTTGTTTTCTAGGCCCATTTGCTTGAAACACCATTTTACAACCTTTCACCCTAAGATAATGTCTATCCTTTGTAGAAAGGTGAGTTTCTTAGAGACAACAAATTGTAGGATCCTGCTTTCTAACCCAGTCTGCAAACCTATGTCTTTTGGTTGAGGCATTGAGGCCATTGATATTAAGAGATATTATTGAAAGGTGTGTATTTATGTTTGCCTTTTTTTTTTTGTGGTCCCAGTTGTACCTTTGTCTCTTGTGTTAACTGGTATTTGAGTATAGCTGGTTTTTTCCAGGTTCCTTACATGTGTCTTTTCCTTTTCTTCAGCATGGAGGATTCTTTCAAGTATTTTCTATAGAGCTGGTTTTGTCTTCAAGTAGTCCTTTAACCTGCTTTTATCATGGAATGCCCTTATTTCTCCATCTATTGAATGGATAGCTTTGCAGGACAAAGTAACCTTGGTTGACAGTTGTTATCTTTCAGAACTTGGAATACATCACTCCAAACCCTTCTGGCTTTTAAAGTTTGTGTTGAATAATATGCTGTAATCCTGATGGGCTTGCTTTTGTAGGTAACTTGATTTTTCTCTCTAACTGCTTTCAATATTTTTTCCTTGGTTTGTGTGTTTGGGAGTTTGATTATAATATGAGGAGGAGAGGTTCTTTTCCAGGTTTTGTCTGGCTGGGTTTCTAAAGGCTTCCTGTATCTGCATTGGCACCTCTTTCCCAATTTTCGGGAAGTTTTCTTCTATGATTTTGTTGAAGACACCTACTATGCCTTTGGAGTGGAATTCTTCTCCTTCTACTATGCCCTGAATTCTTATATTTGATCTTTTCATAGTGTCCCAAGTATCTTGAAATTCCCACTCATACTTTTCTATAAGTTTGTCTTTCTCTTTGTTGGCCTGTATTAGATCTGCCACCTGGTCTTCTAGCTTAGATATTATGTCCTCTCCTTCATCCATTCTACTGGTGAGATTTTCTACAGTTTTTTATTTCATTAACTGTGTTCTTCATTGATAATAATTCTGTCTGGTTTTTCTTTATTATTTCTATTTCCTTATTTATGTCTTGTATTGCCTTCTTTATTTCATGAAATTGGTGTCCTCCATCTTCTTTGAATTCCTCTTTGAGTTCCTCTTTCACTCTGATTTGTTCTTTGACTTCTTTGAACATATTTATAATCATTCTTTTGAAATCTTTCTCAGGCATTTCCTCTAACTTGTTCTCACTGGAGGTCATTTCTGATCATTAATACTTTTAGGTGGATTTATATTGTCTTGCTTTTTAGTGTTTCTTGTGTTATAATGTATATATTTTTGCATCTTGGATTAAGTTAATGGTTGGATTTTCTACCTAGCTGGGTATTCTTTGCTGTATCAATTGATCTGATGTTATATATCTTCAGGGTAGGAATTTAAGTTGTCAGGTGTGGCTCTTAAGACTCTCAGAGTATCTACGAAGGTGTTCCTAGGGGTTGAGTTTGCCTGCTATGGGAGTATTCAAGTAGGCCAAGTGGAATAAAATATAGGTAGATTCTAAAATTTAACTAAACACTGTACACATTCAATCAAAAACAGCACTGACTATTTAGGTAACAGTAGGTATTATAACGACCAGATCCTCTATCAACAAAGAGGTTAAGATTTCTGGTCTGTTGAGGGATCCAAGTCAGCTTGTGACCAAGTGAGACCCTTCCCTGGTGCAATCCCAGTTACCTTTATGGATGCTTTTGGTCTCAGTCAAGTTTCTGGCTGGATCATTGAGTCACTGTTCTGATTTCTGGAGCTGTGCACTGGCTTTTCCTGTGGGGCAAACCAAGCCTGGCAACTGTGACCCTGCAGATTGGCACCCCTGGTGCTGGAACCGCTACTGCTGCTGTTGGATCCTTTGCCACCACTGCTGTAGCTGTCACTGCGGGATCCTTCACTGCTGCCTCTGATGCTGCCGCTGCTGGAACCGCTGCTTGCACCACTGAAGCTGCTGCTGCTGGATCTGCCGCTGCTGCCACTGAAGCTGCCACTGCTCTATCTGCTGTCGCTGGGGCTGCTCTTGCCGGTGCCAGAGCCGCTGATGTTGCTGCTGGACTCTGCTCCTGCTTGGAACCTGCTGTTGGCTCAAGTTGGTGTGGCCGGGTCCTGGACCGCTGCTCTGTTCGCTGGAGTTTGGCACAGGTGGTGGGGGAGGGGAGGGAGCTGATGCTGCTCTAGTTCTCTTGCTGCTCCACGTGTTCTTCTACCTTGTGATCTGCTCCTCTGTTGTTCACTGCCGCTCTCCCTTCATGTCTCTTGAATTGCAGAGAGCTCTGGTGTGAGTGAAAGCTCCCTGCACCTGGCTTTACCTGCGGCTCAGGCCAAGCCTGGTGGCTTTCTGGTGCGCTGCCGCTGCCGCAGTTGGTGGACCTGCCGGGGCTGCTTTTGCCAGCCTGTGTGGGCTCTGGATCTCTTCTTCTTCTCCCCTGTCATTTCAATTTCCTATACACCTCACTTTTTAGTAAAAGTGTGTATTTTGATGGATTTTTTGGTCTTTTTCCCCCCAAGGCTGCTTTGGCATGGTAACTATGCTGCCATCTTCTAATTAATCATTCTAATTCAATACTAAATAATTAACTTATCAAGCTTTGGAAATATTGTTTACTGATCTATAAATTTCTTTCATTATGATAGGATACTTTAAAAAATAATCTTGCTAAAAATATCCAAAGAAAATGAATGTTATTTTTAATATAATAAAGTGAATTCTGTTTCTATATATAAAGAAAATATATACTTTCTGTCCTGGAGATAGCCCTGAACAGAAAAAAATGCTGCTTCCAGTATGCATGGGTTAGGAAACAGTAATATGAGTAAAGATACCTCCCTATGAGTTGTTGGTCATGAAAATGCCAAAGGCACCCCAAACAATACAGGATATTGTCATTGTTTTTACTGAAACAGAATGGTAAGACCTTATTGCTGAAGACACCATATTCTTTGGTTGAAGCAATAGAGACATTAAGCTGTAACTGGGCTGAAAACTTCCCCCTGGTGCTGGTTTTCATAGTGCCAGTGGGGGATCTACAAGCTGCAGGAAAAGCATTCAGTGATATGACTCAGCAGTGGATCTTGGCATTCTGTAATACTGTCTTTCCCGGCAAGATATAGCCTTTTGTGCAATAGTGGCATGACTGCCACTTGGTAACCAATCACCTTCTCTTTGGGGTTTTACAAACTTTTCATTGACAGTTTTCATACATACACATAATGTGTTTTGATTATAATATCCTGCCATTACTTTCTTTTGTTCCCTTTCAATGAACCCCTTCTTTCCAGCAAGTTCTCTTCTATTTAGACGACATTTTTTGCCCTCCTCCATCATCCATGACAACCTGTTGATGAGCTCAATGTTATGTAATTCTTGTTCAGGTACTGTGAACTCAGCCACTGTGAGGTCATGGATGCAACTCCCTCTTTGTATCCAGAAGATGGCATGCAAAAGCACTCATCCCCATTCTTTGGCTCTTACGTTCTTTCCACCGTTTCTTCCACAATGGTCCCTGAGCCTTGGAGACTGTGTTAGAAATGTCTCACAAATGTCACTTCTTGGCGTACTGATGAATCAGAGTCTCCTCAGTAGTCACTACCATCTGAAAAGAGAAGCTTCTCTAATCACAAGTTAGGGTGGCACTAATATATGGACATAAGTTATAAATTAACAGGGTAATTTGGTGAGTAAAATATAACCATTTAGCTGGACAACTGTAATAGCTTCCTCCTTATGGTTTATGTCCTCCCCAGCCATAGGCTTTTGACAATAGGTTTCCAGAGCTAGGCATCTTTAAATCCATCTGATTGGATTCTTTATATGCAATGCATTTTAGTATATTCAATAGATTTTAAATTTTCATACTATATGTAATTTTTTCACTGTACTTTTATGGCTAATAAATTTGACATTATTGCCACCTTCAGATGACTCTTCTTTATAGACCACAAAATTTTTAATTGAGAAATATTCTCTTTATTGATCCTGAAGTATAGAAAGAAAATTCTGCTATGCAAGAGACTTCAACTTAGATATTCTTAATACTATATGTGTGAACATGAAAATATCTCCAATAAAATGTGATTTCAAGTCCTATTTTTTTACTGTCATTCAGTTAACCTAACGTTGAGAAATTATCCTAGAAGAAAAAATTCAGTAAAGATGTCGCTATTTATAATCTTATAAATATTTTTCAAGTTAAACTGTCAAAAATTATAATTTTTAAAATTTTATTTTTGTACACAGGTTAAATTTATTTATTTAAATATATTTCTTTTGAGGGCCAGAGATATGGTTCAGCAGTTAAGGCACTTGCCGCCTATGAAGCCTAGGGACCCAGGTTCAATTCTCCAGATCACACTTAAGCCAGATGCACATGGTGGCACATGCATATGGAGTTTGTTTGCAGTGGCTAGAGGCTCTGGTGTGCCCATTCTCTCTCTCTCTCTGCCTCTCTCTCTCTCTATCTGGCACTCTCAAATAAAAAATAATTAAAAAAAAATTTAAAAATGAAAGAATTTGGAAAGAACGTATTAACACATGAAAATGTCATAAAAAGAAAGCCTATGACTATCTTCTAGATTGACAGATGCTAGAAAGAAATGACCACTGATAACCAAAAGCAATATACGAACTCGAGTCACAAGATCAACTCATGAAATGAGAATACAGATATAATGTGTAGGATCATGATAACATAATTTATCAAATTGTTAACTATAATTTGAAGAATTTCTTAATCTTAAGAAAACACAGTGCCATATTTAATGTAAATCTCTATGATGAATGTAATCTGCTTTCAAATAGTTTAGGAAATACAGATGGGAGGAAGGAAAGAAGGAAAATTAAAGGCACAAGGAAAATGAGAAAAGCACAGGATGGAAGAGAGGGAGCATTAAATTCTGTCAGGAAAATGTTGCCAATGAGTGACTCAATAAAGGAATGGATGTGTGGTTGAGTTCCTTATGATATTTTTCTTTTATTAATTTTTTATAATTTGATAGCATTGTTTTAAAAGTTTTTTTTTACAAATTTAAAATTCCTTCTCAATTCAAATTTCAATAGAGAACATGATTAGAGCATTTAAATGCAGACTTTGTGCTGCTTGGTCTCTTATATTCCCTTTCTTTTTAAATTTTATTTATTTGAGAGAGAGATAAAGGTAAAAAGGAAAAGAGAGAGAGAGAGAGAGACAGAGAATGGCATTCCAGGGGCTCTAGTCACTACAAATAAATGTGAGACATATGTGCCATATTGTGCATCCAGTTTTACATGGGTACTGAGGAATTGGACCTGGGTCCTTTAGCTTTGCTGGCAAGCACCTCAACCACTAAGCCATCTCTCCAGCCCCTTATATTGCCTTTCGATTGCTTCTACAGACATTCATTGCTGATCATTCTCTGATTTTGTCAACAGCTTGAGTGGAAAAATCTGTTCCCTGCAGGAACTCCTCACGCACCGCTTCATGGGACCAGGCAGAGGGCAGAGTAACATGTAGTCACCCACTTATTCTGCCTACGCAGGCAACTTCTGCTTAAGACACCCCGTGAACCAGTGGGAAATCCTGGGCACGTGCTGACTCCAGTGACACACAGATGCAGACAAGTGGGTACTGTGTCATGTGGATAGAGGAAAGAGCTGGTTCCTGGACGGGTGTGGTGTGCCCGTAACTCTAAAATCATGACCGCAAGTGATGCCACCGGGAAAGAAAGGAAAGGTCAAGCCATCAATGCAAACCAGCCTGGCTCTAGGAAAGCTTCACAATCGAGCTGTGCTGTGTTGACAGTTGAGGGTCAGTAGTGCTTGATATTTGACACGTGCTGGGTTCACATGCTCTCTTTATAGAAGTTGTAAAAATATTATGTTAGCACTGTCAGAAATAGATGAAAGATGACAATTGATATTTTGCTGTTACCACTGGTGTAATTTCTTTGTATTTCTGGCTCAGTGACATTCATTTTCATTTCTTTTTTTGTTGCAAAATTGTGCTACCAAAATAAGCTGTCAGGTGTCAAATGCAGAAAAGTCTGTATTTCTTCTGGAGAGATGAAATGTGTCTTGAACATGTCCTCAATTACACATCGTGAAGCTGAGGGATGCACCATTACTTATGCAGTGGCTATACAGCAACGCTGTACGCACACCTTACTTTTACGAACGGAACTTTTAGAATAGCCAAGTCCCACTAACAACAGTAGTTCTTCTGTCTTAGATGAGGTCATTTGTCTACTTAAAAAATCAAGAACTTGGGCTGGAGAGATGGCCTAGCTGTTAAGCGCTTGCCTGTGAAGCCTAAGGACCCCGGTTCGAGGCTCGGTTCCCCAGGTCCCACGTTAGCCAGATGCACAAGGGGGTGCACACGTCTGGAGTTCGTTGGTAGAGGCTGGAAGCCCTGGCGCGCCCATTCTCTCTCTCTCCCTCTATCTGTCTTTCTCTCTGTGCCTGTCATTCTCATATAAATAAATAAATAAAAATTAAAAAAAAATCAAGAACTCTGACACAATAGAAAGGTTGTTTATCCCTATTGCTATCCAGAATAAATAAGTGCTTTTTCCTCCTTCCTTTTGTGTTAACTTCATGGGTGTTTCGTGCTTTCTCAGCCTGGGCACTACAGTATTTTGTGGAAACATTCTCGTTTTATCCGCATGCCAACCCCGAGAACTAGGTGTCATTGCTTCCACTGAAAGGCAAGGCCGGAGGGTGCTGCTTCTACGAACCTCACAGTCAGTGAGAGCAAAATGGGCAAAGGAAAGGCTGGTTTCATGTCTGTCTGACTAATGACCATGTCAAAATTTGCTTTCCTAATGACCTACAAGCTTTACGTTTATGACCTTTTGTTTCCCTTGTGAAAGATGCATTTAGTCGACGAAAATTGCAGATACTTTGGTAAATCATCAGGAACATGGTGTTGACTCCTCTGTAAACATCTTTCAGGTATTTGTAACTTTATTACTCCAAGCAAATCATCCCTGTTAGGGATTTGAATTATTAGTCAGGTAACTTTCTTCAGGAAAGATGAATCACTTTTTAATGCATTTTACTCTTTAAAAAAGATTTTTTTGTTTATTTTTATTTATTTGAGAGCGACACAGATAGAAAGAATGCGAGAGAGAGAGAGAGGGAGAGAGAGAGAGAGGGAGAGAACGGGCGTGCCAGGGCCTCCAGCCACTGCAAACGAATTCCAGGCGCGTTCAACCCCCTTGTGCATCTGGCTAATGTGGGTCCTGGGGAATCAAGCCTCGAACCAGGGTCCTTAGGCTTCGCAGGTGAGTGCTTAACTACTAAGCCATCTCTCCAGCCCTGCATTTTACTCTTAAAGAATTGGAATGTGGACAATTTTGTACTAAGTCCCAAACTGTATTCTATAAATAGTCTCTAACCATTTATACATATCTGTCTTTTGTGGATTAGTAGAAAAAGTCCATTTCTTCCTTCCTTTGATAAACTGTGTAACATCTTCAGATACCTTTATTTTTCTTCCCTTTTATTTTGAGTGCATAGATTTAAGTGTATTATGTGTGTATGTTCATGTGTGTGAGTGTAGCAGTGTGCATGTTCACATGTGTGAGTGCAGCAGTGTGCATGTTCACATGTGTGAGTGCAGCAGTGTGCATGTTCACATGTGTGAGTGCAGGAGTGTGCATATGTTCATGTGTGTGAGTGCAGGAGTGTGCGTGTTCACGTGTGTGAGTGCAGGAGTGTGCATGTTCACATGTGTGAGTGCAGGAGTGTGCATATGTTCATGTGTGTGAGTGCAGGAGTGTGTGTATTCACGTGTGTGTGTGTGCAGGAGTGTGTGTGTTCACGTGTGTGTGTGCAGGAGTGTGTGTGTTCACATGTGTGAGTGCAGGAGTGTGTGTGTTCACGTGTGTGTGTGCATCTCCCACTCACTGCTGCATTCTGTTTGCCAGGCTCGCTGTCAGCAGCCTTTGGTCGTTTCGTCTCCTTCTCCCTTCCCGCCATGGGCGTCCTGGGCCGCTGCACTGGACTCCATGCTGGGTGAGGATGGGAACTCCAGTTCTCACGCTGGCGTGACACGTGCTCTACCCACAGTGCCATCTCCCCACTACTTTTTCTTCTCCACAAAAACATTCACCAGTTTTATATGGGCTGCCTGGTTCCAACAAATAAATATTTTCCCTCATCTTATTCCTGAAAGGCAGAGGTTGTGAGAACACTTTTGCCTCATTTCCCTCTCTGAAATAAACTTGTCTGCTTTTCTAATTCTGGGACTCACTTTCCGGGACTCACACACCTCAGGTTGCTTCCACACTAGCCCTCACCCCCTCCTCATGAGCTGGATGAATGCCAGACCAAGCATAGGCTCAGGTCTTGCCTTTTTGCCCATAGTGGGAATCCATGGCCTTTTTGAGTGGATAATTCCTAGCTGTTGAACTTCTATCAACCCTCCATCTTGAATGATATCACATGTCATAGTTCTTTTCTACATCCATTTTCTTTTTCTTTTGCTTCAAATTATCCTTTGAAGTCGATGTGACTGCTCTTACTGGATAAGAAAACCACAAAGGACGTAGCATAACACCTGGTCTACAATAAGCCCTTAGTAGCTCTACTTCGCCTTCTTTCTTCCACTCTGAACTGAGGTGAATAGTGGTTGATTTGCCTTCACCACATAATCTAATACTCAGCAGCAAGTCTCTACCAGCTGCATGGTCTGACCTCTGAATCATTTTCTTGAATGAAGTCATTTGAGGCACTCAATATCCAATGATGAGAGCATTTAAAAGCAAACATTTGGCAGTTTATGAATTAAATCATAAATTATCTAACTTCAAAGTCTGAGAACAATAAAAATTTTGAACACAAAATTTTGAGTATGAATATGTCCCCAATTATTAATTAATTAATTAATTTATGAGAGAGAAAAAATGGTTGCTCCAAGGCCTCTAGCCATTGCAAATGAACTCCAAACACATGTGCCACCATGTGCATTTGCCTTGTGTGGGTTCTGGGTAATGGAGCCTGGGTCCTTAGGCTTTGCAGTAAGTGCCTTAACTGCTAAGGCATCTGTCCAGCCCATATGTTCTCACTTATACATGGTGAAATTGAAGGATATATCCTTACTTATACAGTGGCTACTGCAATGTTGTACACACTTCATTGCCATAAAATAAACTTTTAGAGTAGTCATGTCCTACTAATAACAGTATTTCTGCCTTTTATGAGGTTACATACCTACTTAGAAAATCAAACACTCTGCTGTACAACAGGAAGGCTGATAATGAAGACTATTATTTACAAGTATTGTTATTTCAGTTTCCCACATTTATTCAGCATGCCATATTTACTCATGATTTATATCGATACAGAGGATATTTCTTAAAAGTCCATCTCTACTCTTGGTATACTATTTAATTACATTAATGCATTAAATTCAAATGAAGTGTCAAATCTTGTGTCAAAGTTAAGATTAACAAGTGCCTAGAGTTTCCACCTCTAAGAAGTGTAAGATATCAGAAATGTTCTGCAGTCAGAATGTCAGTTGACAAATATGAACTCAGATCTAAATATACGACTTTGGGCAAATCAGTTAACTGAAAATATTGTCAGACTACTACAGATTTAGTTACTGTCTTTAGATGTAAATATTGGGTGATGTACAGTACAATCCAAACTATAAATGACATATGAAAATATGTATAATATTATATGAAAATATGTATAATGACATATGACATATATGACATATAATATCAACTCAGTATCAACACATTCTTAGGACTGAAGGCTGGGTGCCCTTGTATGCTATTATGACTAAAGGAAAACATTCAAGATCCAATTTTTAAGGACAACCATACACTATATTGAAATTTTAAAAGGGCTAGTGCTGAGTGACAAACCTCCTAATAAATTACATATTTGCATGTTCCTATTACTGTGAATGAAGATTTTATTGCAAAAGTGACCTAACATCAAAGTGCAAGTTAAAATGTATACAATAATTTGGCTCTAAAGAATTTTGCAAAAGCCTTTGTGCTAAGGACTTGTTCCAAGCCTGTGTGGGGAGTTGAGGGAATCTTTAGGAGGTAGGGGTCTAGTGAAAGGGAGTTAGACTACCTGGGGGAGTACCCTTAGAAAAATACTCGGACCACACTCCCGTCTGGTAGCTAGTCATTTCCTGTCCACCGCAAGGTGAACGACCTCCTTTACCCAATGCCTCTCTCACGTTGTTCTTCCTTCATCTCAGGCCCAACGGTGACAAGGCCAATGAGCATGGACAGAGACCTCTGGAACCATGAGATAAAACACTTATCTTCTTTTCATAAGTTGATTATCTTAGGTATTTTCTCACAGTGACAGAAAGCCAACACATTTACATTTTAATGTAAGATACATAAACCTTATGAAGAACAACTTCGTTCAATCCATGCCCAGTGGGCCCTATATATACATAAGAATAGCCATGGTTGCAGCCCCCCAAAAACTGTAAATTTATTTCAAATATTATACATTTTGTGATTTTAATTAATCAATTAAAATATTTTATTTACTTATGAGAGAGAGAGAGAGTGAGTGAGAGAGAGACAGAGAGAGTATGGGCAGACCAGGGTGTCTTGCCGTTGCTAATGAACTCCAGGTGCATGTGTCACTTTGTGCATCTGGCTTTAGGTGGATCCTGGGAAGATGAACCTGGGCCAGCAGACTTTGCAAACAAGTGCTTTTAATAGCTGAGTCATCTTCAGCCCCTGATTAATTCACATTGTAGATTACAACAGTATGTCACGTTGTCAAAAGATTGGGCATGTCTGGTTTGTAATTTGGGGCTAAACATGAATAAAAGTACAGGTAGAGGTTTTGACCAAGAATTTGGGGCATCCCAAGTACCTCTAGAACACAATTTGAAACCTTCTTGTCATAATGCACTTTGGAAGTTTCCTTTTTTTTTTTTCAAGATCACCCTCTAAATACGCATGTGTTTTGGGCTATTTTCCCCCTCCACAAATAGGTTATATCCACATAGTTTAATTGGATACACATCAGGGCTTTCTTTATGTAAAAAAAAAATTATTTATGAGAGACAGAGCTAGACAATGGGTGCACCAAGGCCTCTGGCTACTATACTGTTGCCTCTTCAGAGCAAATATAATTACTCTTACTAGCTTAGTACTGAACTTTCACAAATTAAAAGAGCCAAATATGAGAGACTGGCTTCAATTATAGATATGCAGACAATTTGATAATCTGGACTATTGCCCATGTGGGAAAATTCGACAGGTGAATAAAGTAAGAACTTTAATGACACCGTTGCTTTTTGTATGAGCGCAGGTTTAAGTAATTTAAAATGTTTGACTCTTGGTGGGTTGAGTGCTCAGTTTTAGTCTAAATCAATTTTGCTGCAGTGGGAAAATATGAAGAACCACTCTCCAAATGGAAGTATAAAATCCTTTAAGAAATCTATTTTTACCTGCTTTACAAGTGACCTTTGCTAGTAAGAGGATGTGCTTTCTCTTACTGTTTCATTTCAAATATTTCAAGATCACTATTGGTATGCTAAAACCAGAGCTCAAAAAATAACAAGCACTCCTAAATAATAGTGTAGAAAAGAATTCAATTACAACATACTTTAATATAATCAGTTTGTATAAAAACATGTATTAAAATAGACAGTCTGTCTCATTAACATTCAGTGGGCATCTCTCTCGGCTAGAACTGAACTTATTTCAGAAATCTCAGATAGATTACAAATATATGCCGTGCACAAAATTAAACAGAAAATGCTTCCTAAGTGTTTAAGGCACTGTGGTTATTTGGTGGATGCGTTTGTATTTTTTATGACATAGTGGCACTGCCTTTTCAAATTTGAGTAAATTACAATTTTGCAAACCATAATTACTTTGGCTCATACTTAATGGCTATGCTTTGTAATACTGAGCCAATATTAATCAAGATTTCGTAAATTCATGTTTCATTCCCTGTATGTCATGCTACTGCTTATGTGCTTTGGATCATTATACTTACCTTTTGCTTTTATTATGTGGTCAGACACCACTCCCTAGCTCCCAGAGCTTTCATATATCTATCCACACTGTGGTTTCTATTCCTTTTTTTTTTTTTACCCTTTTAGCCAATACTTGCTTTTTAACTGGGTGATACTTTCACCTTTCTGTCCACCATCCTTCCCACTCATCAAAACCAGATTGCATTTTGCTGTAGAAGAAAGATGTGTTCAATAAAACTTTCCCAGGAAGATGGTTACTGATATGCCTCTGAAGGGCAGCTGTATTGCTGGCATATCACTGGGGACTGCAGAAGTGAGACTCAAATTGCTTGTGGTGTGAGGCAAAAGCAAATCAGATTCTTCACAAGTTAAAAATTTGAAATAAGTATTCTCTCTGTCTTTCTCATATTTGAGAAAAGTGCTGTGAATAAAAAAATGATCCTTGGAGGTAGCCTAAGGAATCATCTATCACTGAAAGCAGTATGTAGGAGGTATACTGACATGTTTTATGGGCACATTTTTAAGTATGCAATTAGATTTATGGATAATATAATAAAATAACTCATGGTTGAATTTTAAATTTTAAGATATCTATTGAAAGGCATTTTTGAGCAAATAATAGTATACATTTAATATCCTTAGAAAATCTTAGTACCTCTTTATGAAATGTTTAATTTTACAAAGATTTCATTCAGATGGGCTTTGATTAATTTATGTATTGATTTTTTTTGGTTTTGAAGATAGACATATCTAAGCCTTTTGCTAATATAAAAGAAAATGAGTGTTTGTAGATATAGCAGGTACTTATTAAAGCTCATTTAAAACATACAAGTAAAGACCAGTTGTGTACAAATGAGGCCTGGGACAGAGATAATTGAAATGTGAAGCTGTCCAGTGGGAACATGTGAAATAATAATTACTGAAATTCTCTTTTGGTGGCCAGTCTGAGGGACAAGAATGCTTTTTCACAGATTTTCCCGAACAGATTATTATTTTTGGTATTAGAGTTGAAGATAATGTTAGCATTTAATAATTTTTCATAATCTCTAACTAAAGAATTGCAACCTCTTTAATGATTTCAGTGTGAGTGGGTATGCAGTTTCTGTTTTTGTAATATTAAAGATTTGATTTCCCTTCTACACTCCTAAAGCAAGGTTTTTCTGCTAACTCACAAGATGTCTCTGTGACCTTTTACATTATGTGGTTGAACCAGTAACAAATCATTTTATTACGCAATGGCTTAATGTTATTGACTGCTTCTTGGGTCTTTATGACAGAAAGATGTGTGTTCTGGGCCTGTGTGCTTGTATTGATGTGGAACAAACATTACAGCTTTTAAGTCAGGTTTCAGGACAGGTTTTTCTAGCATTTCTCCTTTTATCAACGGATTGCAAAGACCATATGCTTGCCGTGCCGAACACGAGGACGGCGGCGATGGGGTGGTGACGGTGGAGACCAAGATGACAGTGAGGAGCTGCGGACGACGATCTCGGCGCAGTAGGGCGAGAGCGTTTGGAGACGCCGGCTGAGCAAGCGGGTGAAGATGGAGACCAGGAAGACCGGGAAGGAGACGGTTCTAGAAGGCTCTTCCACAACCACCAGTGACCCTGTGCGTGAATCTCAGGCGTTTCAAGCTGTTTCAAGCTGCGCTATCAGGCTCTGACTCATGCTCGTAATGGAAAGCAAAGAAAGCAGCGTGGCCACAGCCCTGTGGCCCGTGGAGGAAGAGCAGTGGGCGCACCAGGGGCCCGCAGCGAGCGAGGGGCCCGCGCCCGCCGAGCCACTGCTTTCCACCCGGGCCGCCACTTTCTGCTGGGCGATTGGGGTGAAGAGCTCGCGGTCCCCCCGAGAGTGGTTCCTGGTCCGGAGCTGGCGCGTGTTACCTGCTATCTAATCTGTATTAACTGATTAATAGACGGGGAAACAACAACAAAGAAAACACAAAGGAGATCCAGGAGGTGGGACTGATCATGCAACTTGGCACTGGAAATGAAGCTAGAACATGGGGGGGGGGAGGGAGAGTAAACTGGGAGGGGGGATATTTTCTTGAAGAAAGTAAGATCCTGACTCGGAAGCTTCTGGTGGCACTGTGGAAATCTGAAACAAGAGGGGATGTCACGAAGGCAGCTTTTCTTTTTCTGAGGAAACAACAGACACGGGTCTATCTAAAGGGTCTCATTTAGAGTGTAAAGCTCAAAAGTAGGTGTAATTTTTACACCTATGACTATTAGCCAGATTTCTGTCTCTTTCTTTACCATTGAGTATCATATTCACACATATATATGTTTGTGTGTGTGTGTGTGTATGTGTGTGTGTATATATATATATATATATATATATGTATGTGTGTATGTGTATACACACACACACACACACACACACACATGCATATCAGGTAAGAGAATAGCCTTATTCAGTATTCATCGCATTCAAACATTGTTCCTATGTAGCTTATTGGACATTTATTGTACCACTACATAACTGATATGTTTAATATGTAAATTAGCATTTTCATATTAAACCAGCTTGCTAGCCTAAGTAGAAAAGCATAAATGTTTGCTGTTTACAAATGGGATGTTGTGGGGTGGATGGGCAGGGGTAATTTCAGATTCATTATTAATTGATAAATGAAGTAGCAGTTGTACCTGGTGACTTTGGGGTGCATTCGTTTCCGATAGTCACTTGAATTCTGTATGTAAAAAGGGGTTAGTGATATTCCATTGCTACTAAAAATGGCAACTCCATCTGTGTCCTTTTTTTCCCTCTCTTTCCTTCAAGCTCTCAGTGTACAAGTGGATATTTAGATACAAGACTTTACTGTAACAAACAAGATACCTGAAGCATGTAAATTGGATATGAAGTTGTACTCTCAAATAGTTGATCTTTAAGTATGGCTCAACATTTATGTACGCATTCTATTAAAACTTAATTTGGCAATGATTCCTTGATTTGATTGCAGTTTTATTCCTAATTACCATCTTCCTTCTCACTGACCTTTTTTTTTAACCTATGTCAGAAAGAGTGCAGGACGCACATTTACGATTTGACACGCAATACTTGCCCACTACCCTTCCCTCATCTAACTCCTGGTGACTGTGGCATCCGATCATAAGTAGATAGGGGAAGGCACATGTTTTCACCTGAAACCACTACTGATGCCACTGTAGAAACAAGCCAGCAACAGTGTAGAGAGGTTGGCTTGCTTCCTTCTTCCTAACTGCATGTTCAAGAAGAAGCCTTTACTGATTTTAAATGTCCATTAAATGCATCATACATTCGATTATTCTTATATTCATGTATACACGATATTTCAAATTGAAAGTAACATCTCAATGAATTCAAAGCTATTTCATGCTGTTGTCTAAAATAGATTAGGAAATTTATAACTGGATAAATGTAGTACACATATGGCTATTAAAATGAATAATTAAAACCAATTATTGTTGTGTTTTTCTTGTATACCAATAATTAAGCCACTGCTGTTGGCACTGTTAATACTGGGGTGGAAGTATTCCGTACATTTATGAATTTACTACTAAAGTCATGGTAAAAAAAAAAATGTATGTCTTTAAATGTGTGGGTGCAAACTGTTAATCACATGTGTTTCTACTCCCCTGCTCCATAGATGGATATCAAGTGTAAACTCTGGGTCACTTAAGGATACTTCACAATTATATAATATAAATAAAATAAAAATGGAGTAGCTGTGTAAACATGCAACACTGTGAACAGAATGGATATACTGAATACAATTAACATTCTCATCTTCCTTTACCTGTTCTTTATTTATTTATTTTTAATTTAAAAATTTTTTATTTATTTATTTGAGAGCGACAGACACAGAGAGAAAGACAGAGGGAGAGAGAGAGAATGGGCGCGCCAGGGCTTCCAGCCTCTGCGAACGAACTCCAGACGCGTGCGCCCCCTTGTGCATCTGGCTAACGTGGGACCTGGGGAACTGAGCCTCGAACCGGGGTCCTTAGGCTTCACAGGCCAGTGCTTAACCTCTAAGCCATTTCTCCAGCTCCTGTTCTTTATTTTTTGTGTACTCAAATATCTAGTCTACTTTTCTAAATTTCAGACTGCTCTTTGAATTGAAAATTCCAATTTTCACATTGGAAAATTATATCTAATAAAGGCTTTAGTTACTGCCAAGCACAGGAAAAAGCAAACAAACACTAACTAATGTTTGTGGAAAATCGACTTGTCTTCACATTTCAGGTCCTCATACTGTAGGCCTGGAAAGATACAAAGTTTAGGGCATGGCCATGACCTGAAGGGGATTCTCCTTTGATTGGACGAAGTTATATTCTCACAGGCTGCTCTTGCCTCCTGATTTTTCTTCCCTCATATTTCTTTTCAGAATGTCGCTGGACTTAGAAATGAGAGAATTTTAGGCAACCCAACAAATGATCCAGATTCAAAGGATAAAGTACAACTAAATAAAAATAAGTAATGGATAATCACCATGATTGAAAATATTATATTTATCAAAAAAGACTTTGAAGCAGCTACCATGAATGTATTAAAATTGAAAAAAGAACAACACATTTAGTCAGATAAAGGAAAACATGACAGCAATGAACCAACAAGTAGAGAATCTCAGGAAAGAAAACTTTTAGAAAGAAAAAGGATAAAATGGAAAATTTGGAATTGAAAGTACAATAATAAAGAAAAATGCCATAAAGGATTGTATTATGGCTTGGATCTGAAGTGTAACCTTAAAAAAATCATTTGCTGGACTCTTGGTCCCAAGTTGCTGGTAGTATTTGGGGAACTTCTAGGAACTTTTGGACTGAGGGAAGTTTGTCACTGGGGTAATGTCCTTCAGGGCTGTGTCTTTTCTCAGGCCACCCTCTGTACCTCAGGGGTTGAGCAGATCTTCCCAACCACACATCTGCCATGGTGGTGGTAGACCAGATGTTCTGAAACTGCGACCAAAATAAGTGATAGGTTTATGATAGGTTCTCCTTTAAAAATATTATTTTATTTTATTTACTTATTTAAGAGAGAGATTTAGAGAGGGAGAGAGAGAGAGAGAGAGAGAGAGAGAGAGAGAGAGAGAGAGAGAGATAGGGCCAGGGCTTCTAACCACTGCAAACAAACTCCAGATTCATGCACTGCCTTGTGCATCTGGCTTATATGGGTCACAGAGAATCGAACATGGGTCCTTAGGCTTTGCAGGCAAGTGCCTTAACCACTAAGCAATATCTCCAGCCCTATGGCAAGTATTCTGTCACATTGTCAGCTGAGTGGACAAGAAAAGCTAGCTAGTCAGAGTTCAGTAACAGATGGGAGAAGAAAGTTAAAGGATCCAATTGGAAGACAGCTAAGAGAAATGCTCCAACTGACAGTACAAGGAGAGATTTTTAAAAAGAACAGAACCAGAGCCAGGCATGGTGGCACACGCCTTTGATCCCAGCACTCAGGAGGCAGAGGTAGGAGGATTGCTATGAGTTCGAGGCCACCCTGAGACTCCATAGTGAATTCCAGGTCAGCCTGGGCCAGAGTGAGACCCTACCTCGAGAAAAAAAAAAAAAAAAAAAAAAAAAAAAAAAAAAAAAAAAAAAAAGAACAGAACAAAAAGATATATGGGACTACACTAAGTCAACCAAGATATGCATAGCTAGAGGTTCAGAAAAAGAGATAAATATTTGAATAAAGAATTCAAATATTTAATGCAGAAATTCCCAAAGTTAATAAAACTGTAAGGAGAAAGCCATGCCACAGTACACAAAGCTGCTGAAAAGTAAAAATATTCTTAAAAGCAGCTAGAAGAAATGATCAGATATAGCAGAGCATCAGTCAAATGAGCAGTTGACTGTTCAGCTGAAGGGGTGGATGCTACAGAGCAGAGTGGCTTGGCCACAATGCTGAAAGGATAAAAAGCTGTCAACTAAAAATTCGCTTGAGAAAAACTAGTTTTCAAAACTGAAAGCAAGCACTGGAGAGATGACTTCATGGTTAAAGCACTTGCCTGTGAAGCCTAAAGACCCATGCTCAACTCTCCAGATCCCATGTAAGCCAGATGCAGGGAACTGCAGGCGCAAGGTTGTACATACACAAAAGGGGCCCACATGACTGCAGTTTGATTGCCGTGGCTGGAGGCCTTTGCATGCCAGTTCTCCCTCTCTCTCTCTAGCATAAAAACAAACCAAATAAGTAAATAAATAAACCAAAGAAACCCTGAAAAAACAAATTCTCTGGGTTGGAGAGTTTGCTTAGTGGTTAAAGCATTTGCCTGCAAAGCCAAAGGACCTTGGCTCAATTCCCCAGAACCCACATAAACCAGATACACAAGGGGGCACATGCGTCTGGAGTTCGTTTGCAGTGGCTGGAGGCCCTGGTGCACCCTCTCTCTCTCTGCCTCTTTCTCTCAAATAAATGAATAAAGATAAAACCATAAAAACAGTTTTAAAGGAAAGAACCAAAATTCTCAAGAAAAGCAATAGAATTACTCAATAAGCCAAGAAAGGTGATATTCAAGACTGTGACCGAATGAGGGAGTTCACTGCATGCACATCTGGCAGGTCAGAATCCCAGATGGGAAACAACTGGTGCAAAGTTTTCAAGGAAGTACTGTGGTCAGTTTGTTGGATGGATCATAAAGGCCCGTAGAAGCACAGCCAATGATGGTAACAGCAGTAGATGAAACCTAAGAGATGATGTTCAGACAGAACATGTAGGGTGTTCTTGAATTAAGTCATATAGGGTTTATTAAGAGAAAAATGGAGAAATATTTGAAGGTTTTGTGGTTGGGGAAATGGTTGGCTTGAACTGAGGTACATTTCAACACTGTCTTTGGCTACTATGGTATAAATTTCGGATGTGGGGGTGGAATGATTAAGTAATAAAGAGCAAATGGAAAGACAGCACTTTATTCTTTGCAAAATTAAATGACACTTAAAGGCAAATGGTATCACTGCAGATAAGTAAGATGGATGCGTTTTGAATACAGATTCATTATAGAACAAATAGGATTGGGGTGGTGGAAGGAAAGACAGGGACAAGGATGACTGAACATTTTGTGTGAGTTCTGAGGAGGATGGAGTGCCTGAGGAGGAGATGGCAACTCCTCAGGAAACGCTGCTGGGGGAGGAGCATCAAGAGCTGCATTAGGAAGACTTGAACTTGAGATGATTATTACCTGATCAAGTAGGTATGGGATAAGTACACCTGCATTTGGGGTGGTGGATTCTAGGCTGGAGACAAACATTAGAGGATCATGAGCATTTGGATGATAGTCATGGATGAGATTGCCACAGAGAAGTGGGCTCTGGAGAAAGGCAGCATCCAGACTGCGAAACCTTGAGCAGGGCCCAGCAAAGGCGTTCAAGAAAGAGGTGCAAAGAGAGAGGTGAGAAATGGGCGAATGTGTGCCCTTCAACCCCAGAAAGCTGGCATTCCAAACAGGACCCACCCACGACCTGGGTTGTGCTGTAGGCCATTTCAGATCACAACTAAGATAACATTCCAGGTGAAAGAGAATTATAGCTAAATTCAGTAATTTGGTGTATATCTTTATCAAAATAAATAAGAGCAGTTTGAAGGTCAATGGGCTTTATAGAATCTATAAGGAAAGAAATTTGAACTAAGAGATAGTTTCAAGGTGTTTATTTAAAAAGCAAAGGGAGAGATGGAGTGTTAGATTGCATGAAGTAGGGTATAAAGTTTAAACAAAATTTAATGCAAAAAATAAGTTTGATTGCTATTGTTACTAATTCAGTTTAGAGGGGGAAATCTAATGGCTGCTGTTTAATAGGCAAGAGGAAATGGAAGGTCCACAAGTTTGCAGCATGGACTGTGAAGAGTCGCAACAGCTCATGTTCACAGGCATGACCGTGGAATGTATGCGTGTAGATATTAGTAGCTGTCAAGAACTCATCTGTCTCTATCCTCTGGAAAGATAGTCAGTTTTGCTAATCATAAGCAACCCTAGACTTCATTAACTTCCTTGGCCAATGTTACCAATATTGTTCTTAGAATCAATATTAATTTATTACTCCTTATTCTCTTTAAACCCTGGGTTAATATCAGCATTTTTTCTTTTTTGTCTACAGCAAAATACACATCTTTTTTTCAGTGACTTCCCACCATATACATAGGCCCACTTGTCCTTATTTCCAGGTTAGCTTAAAATTTCCACATGGCTTGATTAGCTAATATGTGACTGCTTAACAAGTAGAATAATGCTAGGATGGCCACCGTGTTAATATTTGCTAATGTTTCTACAGTGCTGTGGAGTTTGCATAGTACTTTCTGATAGATAACTGTATCAGTTGTCCCCTCAACTTCAAAGGGACAATAAAATATTATTTATTTTTTTCACTGTGGGAATTTGGGCATTTTCTGGAATGGAAAAATGGAAGAAAGTAATACATCCAAGATAAAAACAAGCAATAAATGCTGAGTCCAGCTCTTGTATTTCCCAGTGTTTCAGAATACTCTCCTACCAATCCCATTTATTTGGTGAGACATTTCAGTGGAAAAGGAAATATTATAATCCGAGGGAAGGACAGCACCATCTATTTGTAAGAGGAATTTGAAGCTCTAATTAATTTCACCGGAATCAACATCCTCACACTGGCAGGAGTAGGAACGGGGTGAATCTCTCCCAAAACAGGTTGCAAGGGTTCGAGAGTTTTGTTACTTTCTTGATAGCTGAATCCCCTCAGGCAGTTAGGGTTCAGGTTAGGGCTGATGTGTTCCCCCCCCCCCCGCCCCCAGGCTGTTTTGTTGCATCTTACAGGTGGAAAGAGGAGCGAAGGGAGCTCTGCGGAGGAGCCCAGCGCCAGGTGGATGGCATGTTCTAACCGGGAAAGAGAGCTTGGCCGCCGCCAGCCCCGCCCTGGGCCGGGGGCAGCAGCGCCCATGCTCCAGCTGCGCGGCGTCTTTCCCTCACTTCCTCTGCTCATGACCGTAAGTACACTCTTCCGCTATTTACAATTGCATGTTTGGCTTCTTGAGGCCAAGGGAACTTGGAAACTCATGGTTTTTATTTTTCCTGCCAGTAACAGTAAATAAAACCTGGTTTATTAGGCCAGAGGTAATTTAGTGTGCAAGTCTAAAGACCAGATCATTAGCACTTAAACTTTTAAGGTCTTCACATTTGAGTTTTGTGCCTCACTTTTAAATGAGCATAAGGCCATTGTTTATTTCTCTTTAAGTCTTCAGGAAATCAGTCACTCCTGCCTCCAGTGCGCCTCTGCACAGAAACCTGGACTGACACATCTTGAATGTTGTATAGATCATCTGTGTTGCAGGAAGGAATGGGGGAACTAGTGAATTGTAGCTGCTTTTAAAACAAGGTTGAGAAAAATCAATAATAAATTATCTTCCCATACAGCAGTTTAGGTTCTTTGCACGTCCCCCCTGACATGTAGATGGAGATATAAATTGATTTCGTTGGGGACGGTAAAGAATTTCACTGGCTCTGGATTGCCTAGTGAATGTGGGTTAGTGAAATAAAAATAACCCACCTTGTCAGAGAGCCTTTCTAGGAGCTGCCGAACCCAGCAAGTTATTTTTATGGTTTAATGAGCTAGGCCCCGCTTCCACAGGGAGACAAGGCAAGTGGAGTGCTTCATAATTTACTGCTATAAAATGATCAGGGTTCATGTTGTCTATAAAACATGAAAAACATTCCTCATTCCTTACCAATTAGATCATAGTTACAACGCACAGTTCCTTTGAGCTTAAAAGAAAAAATTTAACTGCTAGACATAAATGAATGCCGTGGTTAAATTAAACCCTTCAGCAGCCCAAACAGGCTTGAAAGAAATGCCTTCTGGATGTTATTAACACGCATATTTAAGTGCTATTTTTAAAGTTTAACTGCAAGCCAGAGCAAGCACAAATGTTTGGAATAGCTATCTGGCATCATAGCATTGCTTTCACGTTTTTTCAGCTTTGCTAATTTTTTTCTAATAATTATTGTTCCTTTTATTGGTTTAAAATATTTTTGAAGAGATAGCACAGTTGTTTTATGGAAAACTTGTGTGTGAGGAAGCAAAGAATAATTGATGTCAGTGTAGATTTGTAGTAAAAAGTTCTCTTTTCAATTATGTCAGTAGGATTGTGTTTCATTTTCCATGAGTGCACTAAAATATTCAGGAATGGAAGTTTTAACTCAATAACTTTTAATGTTTAATTTATACTTATTAAAATGTCTATTTTGGAATGATTTAAACATAACTGTCAAAAGGACAATAAAACTACCCATGTCACAAGGTTTGGTGGTACATGCTTTTAATCCCAGCTAGGAAGGCAGAAGCAGGAGCATTATGGTGAGTTCAAGGCCAGCCTGAGACTACATAATGAATTCCAGGTTAGTCTGGATTAGAGTGACACCCTGCCTTGAAAACAACAAACAAAAAATCAGAACAACTACCCATGTCAAACAAAGTAACACCGCAATAGAAATGTTGAACCTGTGCACGTGTGTGTGAGAGAAGGAGACAGCGACGGGAATAAAGAGGCATTAGGGACAAAGATCTCATTCTCCATATTGCCCGTTTCGTGGAAAGGCATATGATCTTGTGGCCTCATTTTGAATACGTGATGCTTTCATTTGCTGAGGCTGTTGTAACAAACTGCCTCAAAATGGGTGATCCGAACCGCCCACGTCTGTCTCTCACAGTTCTGGAGAAGAGACAGTTAAGCCTTTTGCATGGATTTTTTTGTCCCCGTCCCCCCACCCCACCCCACCAGAAGCCATCCCTGTGAGCTGGAGAGAGGAAGTGGGTGGATCCTAAGCTGGGGAATGAACCGAATGAAGGGTAGAGACACTCATTCATAACTTCAAGAGTGACCTAGAATCAGGGCCTTAGGTGTGATGAGGCGGGGAGGTTCCTTTGTTTGCCTTGCATAGTGTATGGAATATTTTCCTCATGATAGGCATTTTGATGGGGGAGTGATCGAGCCTCACTGCTTATTTGATCTGCGCTTCCCTGATGGTTCAAGATGGTGAAATCTTTTCATGCGTTGATTGGCTATGTCTGTTTCTTCCTTTGACAACTGTCCGTTCAGTTCATTGGCCTGTTCATTGCTTGGATGATTGCCTTTGCAGAACATCAATTTCAATACACCTGAGGGATTATTTTGGAGTCTTGGTTATATTTTATTGATCTAAATGCTGCTATAAAATAGAACATTGCTGATTACTGTAGCATTATGTTGTCTTGGCATGAGTTTTCCAAATTCATACTTCTTTTCAGAATTTTGTATTTATTCTAAATCTTTTGCATTTGTATATAAACTTTAGACTGTCTGAAATTTTGTATGTGTTAAGACTATAGGTCAATTATTATTTGAATTACATTGAAGTTGTCAATTACTATAAGGAATGATGACATCTTAAAAACTTTAGTCTTAATTAAAAATTTTTTTCTCTATCTACAGATGTGGAACAGTCAGTGGATGGGGTGTGTTCTCAGAAATGTGTTGTTAGGTGACTTTGTGATTGTGAAAGCATGTGCATTTATATGAACTAAGATAGCTATGGCTTTTCCAGGTAGTCTAATCTTATAGCACATATGTGTTTGAAAGTAGAATTTAGAATATGACCCAATTCTATCACTCCTGGGTTACACCCAAAAGAGCCTGTGCAGCGAACCCGAGACAGCTGCCCGGATCCACGTTCATCCCAGCATGACTGAGAGTAGCTCGGCCATGACCCCTGGTTGCTTTTGACTAAAACGTCATGACTTGGCATATGTCTATACTTACATGTTCCTTACGAGTACGTGATAATGTTTTGTGTTTTTCAAAATGTAAATTTTACACATATTTTGAAAAATATCTTTTTAAATTTAGTTTGGCTAGCACACAAAGTAGTGGGTTTCATTTTGACATTTTCCTATATATTTCCTATTATACTGAATACTGCTCATAATCACTGCAACATTACCATTTTCCCTCCTTCCCCACTCACTAGTTCCCTTATTTCTCTCAAATAGTTCTCTTTCTGCTTTCAGGTCATGCATGTGTGCACATGTGTGTATGTGTATACACATATTCATATATTAAATCTAGAATATAAATGAGAAAAAACATGTTTTAGTTGCTATTTTGTTTCCCCTCACTTTATAATCTTCTTGTCCTTACATAATCCTACTTTGATATCATATTTCTATTTTTACATCATATATACATGTATATATATTATAGTGATATATAATACATAATATATAGTTTCCTTTATGAAAGATCAATTTACAATACACATAGGGTCTATTCCTGTAGTCTTGATTTTATTTCATAAATTATATTTAGATTCTGCATGCAATAGAAAACACATGATATTTGTCTTTTTAAGTCAGGCTTATTTCTTTTAGCATGATGATCTTTAGTTCCATATATTTAAATGTAAATGATATAATTTCATCCCCTCTATCACTAAATAAAATTCCATTTTGCTGGAGAGATAGCTTAGTGGTTGGGGTGCTTACTTGTTATGCCTAAGGATCCAAGTTCGATTCCCTGGTACCCACCTGAGCCAGATGCACAAGGTGGCACATGGGAAGGGTTCATCTTTCCCTGTACCCTCACTAGCACTTGTTGATGGAAGCCATTTTGATGGGGGTAAGATGGAATCTCAATGTAGTTTTGGTTTGATTTTCCCTGATGACTAAAGATCTTACTGTCACTGTTCACTTCTGCACATAGGCACTCACAAACATTTGTATGAAGCAGGCAAAAAAAACCAGTA